>NC_077234.1:62065452-62225692 GCF_027887165.1 Monodelphis domestica
TAGGGATAGTTGAGAGTATATGTGCCCTACCTCTGACAAATATTGGCTAGGTACTCCTTGGTAAATCATTTAAATCTTTCACTGCTCTAGGCAATTGTTTAATACCATAAAGTATAGAGATACATCAATAGAGAGTACTTTCTCCATAGGAGTTCCCTACATTGATGAAATCACAGGTATAGACTGCCCTGCTCTTACTACCCCCTACTAATATGAACATCTTAATATAAAATCCTTTGTAATAAAAGGAATTCATGTCATAAAGACTACATACCCTTCATAGTAGATAAATTAATTAAAAAAAAAACCCTAACAGCTAACCTTTTATATTAGAATTACTACTGTGTATTAGTTCTAAGACAGAAGAGCAGTAAAGACTATGTGATTTTAAGTAAATGACTTGCCCAGAGTCACACAACTAGGATTTGAATCCAGGACCTCATATCTCTAGGTCTAGCTCTCAATCCATTGATCCACCTATCTTTCCCCAATAAATTCACCTGATAAATTTATCAGGGGATAAATAAATATCCACTGATAAAAAAATAAATACATTTTAAATAACCACCATTTAAGATAAAAGACTAATTGTTCCAGAGACATGGAAATAAGACTGTAGAAGATCAGATAAATCCAAGGCAGTGCAGTTTTGTTACTTAGACTTTCCTTTTTTGGAGAACAATGGTCTTGACTGAAATGGATAGATATTCTAATCTATACTATGTCAATAGGAAAAAAAAGAAAATAGCATCTCCCATCATTTGGTCTTTCTGTTTGTCAATATTTTTTAGAAGCTGCTGGAATTTGACTTCTCTTATCACATGAGTTGGCTTCATTCCAAGCCTCAGGTCTCTTGACCAGTTGCCCAAGCCACTCCTCCAATTGTTGCCCTTGCTAGCAGCAAAATAAAATGAGTGGGTACAGGCTATCTGATGAAGAATTAAGAGTGTCAGCCAGCATGCTGCTCTAATTAAGCAGCTCTACAGACAACATCTGTGAAAGAGGCATCCATCACGGAATGCTTACTATTGGAATGAAAACACCTCTCCCATAATGTGTAGAATTGCATGGGTTACTATATCCTTGGTGTGACAAATTGGGTCAGTTGATTGGTTGGGGCCTTCACAAAGGGTTTCTTTTGCTGACATGTTTATGCCTCTTTGCCTTTGGAAGAGCGATTAGAGTTTAAGGGTCTGGACAGCTCTGTCACTGCAGGTGGGGATCCGCATCTGCATTGCTGGGAGAGGATAGAATGCCAAATAACCAGCATGAGGGTGCTGGGGGAGATCTTTTATATCAGTAGTGAATGGTCAGTGTTTTGATAAAATCATCCAAGGAAAGAGTGATGGCATTATACTAGTAAAAGTCAACAAAGATTCTCTATGTGATGGAGGAATGCAGAGAGTGTTCAGGGGTAAGGATCTTATGCTGAGGGTCAGAAATTGCCAATGTTGTGACTTTAAATTTGGGATGTACTTAATACTGGGTTCATTCGTCCATTAAAATGAAAATAGACATATCACTTAAGTCATTATCAATCATGAACACTGGTGTAATTTGTTTCTTCTATTAAAGTATGACTTCTATGTTTCACTGAGGCACTGAGGTTACACTAGTTCTCAAAGACTGCCAATAGGAGCTAAGGTCTGGCAGAGAGATCCTACTAAGCTGAAAAGCATTCAGATATGGACCTGGCCAAAGTTTAGATGTCTGCCACGCAAGGACTGGTCAAGCTAAGGTTAGAAAGGCTTACCACGGATTTAGAGGCTTTAGAGCAATGAGTTTGGGTTCACTAGAAGTCACAAGGAGCCTCTATAAAAGGGTAGAAAAGCTGTGATTTGTAATAAAGAACATTCACGCAGATAAAATCACATATTATTAAGTAGGCAGATTTGTTTATCAAATTAGCCCAGCAACTAGACAATACTAGGAACTATAATTCACCATTATCACTGGAAAAACAGACCACTGAATTACAAATGAAGGAATGAATGCAAAAAGCATTTATTGTGAGCCAGAGACCATATTAACTACTGAAAATATTAAATATAAAAAATGTTATAGTCCCTGCCCTTAGGGAGCTTTCATTCTAATAGGAAATGACAACACAGGGAGAGGTGATCAATGATCAATGTTTTGGGGATTCACAGAAGAGCTCTTGAATTAGACACGTTCTTTCTAGGAATGGTGATTTTTAATGAGATCACTGCTCCTAGAACTAGAATTGAAAAGAATGGGACTGGAGCTATGACATGTCATGAAAATGGACAGAGAGGAGCTTTCTGAGCCTGGAATAGGTTATCTATGGAAAATCCTCATCCATTTTGAGCACATGTATGCATAAAATGAGACACTCAAATTTGTCATAACTATGAAAACATTTTTCTGGTTGCTGCTTGATGAGAGTCCCCAAATGTGCCATTAGATTGTAATAGCATCTTGAATCTGTCAAAGGAAGCAACATTACTTAATGAGGCAACTAGGTGGTCCAAGGGATAGAATGCTCAGCTGACATCAGGAAGGTCTGAGTTAAAATCCTGTCTAGCTTTGTGATCATGGACAAATCACTTAACTTTTGCCAGCCTCAGTTTCCTTGATTGTAAGATGTGGATCCAAATAACACCTATCTCAAAGGGTTGTTGTAAGGATCAAATGAGAATGTATATGTAAAGCACTTAGCACAGAGCCTAGCCTTTACTAGACACTTAATAAAGGTCTATTCCCTCCTACCCCCCCCCCAATTTTAGCATCAGCATAATTTCTAAATGGCATACCCTCCATTTCTTTTTTTAAACCATTACTTTCTTAGTAACAACTATCAGACAGAAGTGAGTTAAGTGAATTGCCCGGGGTCATACAGCAAGAGGAAGAGTATGAGGTCAGATTTGAAACCAGGTCCTCCTGATCCCCTCTATCCTTCCTTTCACTATTGCTTCAAACACTGAATGTCAAGTTCTGGAGATCTAAGTTAGAATTTTAGGCTGAAGGTGGGCTTTCCCTGAACTAGCAGTTCTTTGGAAAGATTCTGAGGGCACTGAAGGCATTTTCAAGGAGAGAAAGGTCTGAAGTATGGAAGATGGCCTGTATAGGGTATTGTAATAGGAAACCCCAGACTGAAGTATGGTAAGCTTTTTCACCTGTGGTGGGTGGAGTGTGATGAAGGTTATTGAAGCAGGGATACAACAAAAAGGCTGGAGAACTCTACAGGATAGCCTTGGAATCTCCCCAGTCAAGGATGACTAAAAAATGGGGTCTATTTGAAAAGTCAAATCTATAATGAGTCTTCTGGCTCCATGAATCCTTGACTATTTTAAGAATCACAGAATGTCAGAAAAAGGTTGAATCTCAAAGACCCTACCCATATGTGAATAGATCAAGATCTCATGGTCCTAAAACTTAGGGCTAAGCCTTCCTTCCTGGAGGGAAGATGCCCCTGATCATCCCATAGTTGTCATGATTAAAGTCTGGGACTTCAGCTTCACTCTGGGCCTTGGGATCAGGGCTTCTGGGAGAATTAAGTCATTAGTGGGAGACCACTGCAATGGTGTCTACATTCAAAGGTCCTGGTGAATTATGACTGTACACTCAAAATGTTTTTATGTGCTCCAAGCACACTTAGAGGTAGCTAGGCAGTGTCCAATGGATAGATTGATGGGCTTAGATTCAGAAAGGCCTGACTGAAAATCTAGCCTCAGACCTTTATTAGCCAAATCACTTAACTTCTATCTGTTTCAGTTTTCTTAATTAAACAATCAGGATAATAATAGCTCCTACCTCCCAGGGTTGTTGTGAAGTTTACATAACTTGCAATATTTGTAAAGCATTTAACACAGTACCAGACCAATTATAGGTAAAATATTGTTGTGCTTGTTGTTATTATTTTTATTATCTGCAACTTTTCTATATGTTCCTCTTACTATGGATCTGAATTTTTTTTATCCTAATTCTCAGAATCTTTGGTGGTCCTCACCTCTCTTTTGGTGATAGCGCACTGTGGAGTTGAGGCTTATAAGGTAAGAAGCAGGAGTACTTGCTCAAGTGGTTTTAATTTTGTTAGATAATAAGGTTTTTTACTTCTATTTCCTTTTAATTCCTTCTACTTTGAATGATTATTAATAAACTCTATGAAATATAATTCTTGAAGTATTGGACATTAATTTTAATATCATAATAACAAAAGGGTCATTAATGGGAAAAATCAAAGATATGATCAAAAACTCCCCAAACTCTTACAGAAATATATATAACAGTACAAGGAACTACAGGCCATGATTCTTATTTCTAGGAATAACATTATAGGCAAGAACTGGAAGGGTGCTTAAATGTCAAATATGCTAGGGTCTCCATTAATAAGGAAACTTACATCCAGAAATAGGAAGTAATTTTAACTTAGGCCAACCAATTAATGAAAAAAACAAAGCTAAATAATTAGATGTTCTTAAATATTAGTCCAATATTTTACCAATTGGATATGTGAAGGATATTTCAAAATATGACTCTATCTTTGTCTCATGAAGGGCATTGCATGTGTCTGTGTGTCTATATGTGTATAGATATATGTTTAGACTGATGATCTATAATATAAGAATGAATTACCAGTCTGAGTAGATTGAAAGTTCAGTTGACAGAGGACAGTGCTAACCAGGCCAAGGTCATGGGATTGAAGCCAAAGTAGACTTTGATTTCTTCCTTGCGAAAGACTATGCCCCTAATCCCATGCTGTCATCTAGGAGTGGTATGCCATTGATCACTAGGAGGCTCAGTCAGGAAAGACAAGTTTGGTCGCTCAGCATTAATCAATCTGTCTATCACCACTCCTTGAAAATTAGCTCACAGATCATGCCATGGTGATTATGGGTCATGATGTCATCTTCATGTGGGAAGGGAATCAAATTCATCCCCAATCTAGTTCTACATATAAAAACAATTCTCAACTTAAATGAATCAGAAAAAAAAATCACTGATATAAAAGGAAATCTCATTACAAACAAGTCATAAAAAAGGTTATTTCCAAAAAGCATATCAGGTCATTCTCTAGGTGAATTTAATTGTGTTGCCTCAAATTTCTGGGGGAAAATCACAATTTTTAACAAAATATCTAAACTTTAATGATGAGATTGAGTTGGGATCAAATGGCCTCCAGACCTGAAAAAAAAAATTAGTCATTCATCTAACCAAACATTCATTTTATCAATGAGAAAAACCAAGTCTCAGGTTTTGAAGGGACTTAGCCAAAGACATACAGTTAATAAGACATTTCTCTGAAGCCTTCTGTTTGATTAATATTTTTTCCATTATTTGAAAGAAATTTGGTTTTTCTTTTTGTCTTTTGAATGGGAAGCAGATCTATGAAAGAAGTTCCAGATTTTATCCTCAATTGCTTCTCTTCCCAAAGAAACTAGATTTACTCACTTGGTTCACATCATGGATCCTATTTGTTTTATTTCAAAGAGAGAATGATTAATCTTTTATGGGACACACAGTCCTTTTCATTTGGTTCACTTTACCAAAGTTGATTTAATTCTTCAATATTTTAAAAAATCTGTGATTTGGGAAAACTGTGTCATTAGTCTCTTCATTGATGAAAATTGTAGCCTCCATGTGCCTTAGTCCCTGCCAGTCAACCTTCTGTGATAATTTTTTTTAAGCTTAGTTAAGTCCCTCATTATTTGCTTCTGATCTACCTTTCAAGTCTTGCTTTACAGTATTCTTTGCATTTAAAAAAATATTTAATTAGATGATTTCTAATAATTTCCCATGGTTACAAGACTCATGTTCCTTCCCTCCCCTCCCCCTAGCCTCTTCCCATTTATGATGCACAATTCCGCTGGGTTTAATATGTGTCATTGATCAATACCCATTTCCTTATTATTACTATTTGCACCAGGGTGATCTTTTAGAGTCAGTAGCTGTTCTATAACTTGGCATGATGTTTCCAACCTCCACAAATTTGCATATGTCATCTCCAAAGCCAGGAAGGCATGCATGTCCTAATTTCTATCTCTTAGAATCTTATCTTCTCACAAAGCCCAGATCTGATGCCCCCACTCTGTGTGTGAATCCTCCTTTGATCTTCCCAGTTATTACTGATCTCTCCCTCCTCAAAAAACTCTTAATAATACCCCCAAAACGAATAAGAGCTACCTACTTATTGTTTCCTCTCATTGGCAAGTCGGGCAGGGGGTGGTGGTGTGGAATGAGAAAAATTGAGTTTTTGACTTTGTATTCCTATTCTCTAGCCCAATATGTTCTGCATTGTGGTTATGCAACAAAAATCTGTAGAATTAGCTAGGGTTATCCAGTAACTCTGTAAAGGTAGACTGTAAAAAAACCTGGTTTTGGACTCAGAGAAACTGGGTCTATTTCTGTCTCTGTCACTCACTACCTGTGCATTTTTGGGCAAGTCATGTAATCTCTCTGGGTCTCAGTTTCTTCATCTGTGTTGTCAGACAGCAGAGTGGAGAACTTTTAAAGTTATTTCCTTCACTTATTCTTTGGACAGTTTCCCAGTCACTTGCCAGGTGCATTCTCTGAAGCTTCCTAGGTTAGTAGAGTTTGAGCTCTACTTAGATTTCAAGAGAGCTCAGGTGATGCTGGGAGTCTCCAATAAAGCCCTGGAGAAGGACTGAAGGAGAGGAATTGCTCTGATAGTCAACTAAGTATTTTTGGTATCAAAGAGTAAGATGCTAATATAGATAGATAGATAGATAGATAGATAGATAGATAGATAGATAGATAGATAGATAGATAGATACACAGACAGACAGACAGACAGATAGATAGATAGATAGATAGATAGATAGATAGATAGATAGATAGATAGATAGATAGAGATAGTTTTGTAAAATTATGATGAACCATATGGACCTTGTACTACTACATGTATACTGATGGCACTCAGATTTACTCATGCATTCATCCACCATTGTACAAGGGCTAATTGGGAGTGCAGAGGGTACAATCCTTGGTTTTCATCAGTTACAAATCATTGAAATGTTCTAATCTTAGAATCAAGTCTTTCTTTTAAATTATTATTTACTATACAAGTTATTTTTTCATGGTGGCACTGATGTTAACAGGGGGCTGGGGCTTAAAATGAACAAAAGGGACCCCACCCCACTCTAATTTGTGAATTGTCCATTTCATAATATAATTCCTGAAAGTATTTTTTTTCTCTTGGGGATTAGGCATGAATGTTAAATGCCTCAGGAAAATGGATTAATGAAGGCTAAAGAACAATGTGAAAACATTTTTGGGATTTGAGTGCTACTACTTCCAGTTCCTAGGATCCCTTGGAGACAGAACACAGAGGCCTGAAATTGGCAGTCTCTGAGGGTCAGCGTGCCATGTTACTAGCTACCTGAGCATGCCAACAGAGCAAAGTCACCTGAGGCTACTGTTGACATGGCCCTTGAGGACATTCTTTGCAATGGACGATGCTTGAATTCCATTTCAAATAATTTAATTTACACATATCAAACAATCTACTCAATACCGCAGAATTAGACAGCCTAAATTAACAATGTCTATGTATGGAAATAATAGATATGCCTCTAGCTTTCTATTGAAGGGTAAATACCTTCCAATGTACATACTGGAGAGTTTTATTTTCTATTTAAAAACTCTATCGACAAATCCATCAAGCTGCTTGACAGGTAAATTAAGCTGGGTTACAGCTTTCCAAGGAACCCAACTCACATTCCTACTGGGCAGCAACAAATCATGGATGTTTCTGTCCAATAGATATTACCTTTATAATCTTAACTGACTCTAAAACTGGGCTTAGAATTTATACTCCTGACTACTTCCTTATCTTCCAAATCATTGAGCACCAACCATAACTGCATCTGTCCCTTGAGGTGGCCATCTTAGGTATGATCATTCTTTTACTTTTGTCCACCATTCTTGTATTGGATGATTTATTCATTTCCAACTCTAGCTAAAACTATGGGAGCTGCCAGGCAATTAATAGTCATTGTTGACAATGGCATAGGGTTGGGTAGACACTATTATGGTGTCCAGAACCACTTGGTACTCTCCATTTACTGTCATTTTAGAGGCAGAACAGAACCTGACAGAAATATGACACTGAGACAAGTCATCTGCTTAAAGAATAGGATCTAATTAATATATCTAATGATCTAACTCTTTTTTCTTTTCTTAAAAGAATGGACCCAAAATCTTCCCATATGTCATTCATTGATTCAAGGGAGTCATTTTCAATGGAATCATCTTATTTTATTGACTCATAGGACATTGGCATTAGAATGAAAGATACAGAGAATCTTGTCCAACCTTCTTATTTTACAAATGGAGACACTGAAGCCCAGAGATATAAAATATCTTGCCCAAGGTCACACAGCTGATAAAAGGCAAACTCAGGTCTCTTGATCCCATGTTTTCCTTCTGTCAATTATTTCTTATTTATCTTGTATATTACTTGCTTTGTATAGATTTGTTTGTATGTTGTTTCTTTTTTATAGGTTGTAAGTTGCTTGAGGACATTGACTCTTTTTGCCTTTTTTGTATCCTCAGAACTTAACACATAGTAGGTATTTAATAAGTGTTGATTGAACCTATTATATTAAAATTGATCTTCATTGTTAGAGGCATTTTTCCTTTGGTGAATTTGTATATTGAGGAATCCAAAGTCTGAAGAGAAATTATTTCTCTCTCTCTGAGAGAAAGAAAAAAAGAAAGAAAGAAAAAAAAGAAAGAAAGAGAACAAAGAAAAGGAAGGAAGGAAGAAAGAAAGAGAAAGAAAAAAGACAGAGACTGAGACACACACACAGAACACATAGAAGGCACAGGCATTGGGGTAGATATAAAGGTAAATTACAAATGATCTATACCTACAAATAATTTATTTTACAGGCTCCTTGTTCCTATTAAATGAAGTTTAAATTGAAAGTCATTCATAATCTGGCCCCAATCTACTTTTCCATCCTTATTTCTCATTAGTACCTTAAATGAATCCTATATTATACTCCAAATATACAATTCTAATACAAATTGTGTTTATTCCATGCCTTTGCCTATTCTATATTCCTTGGACCTGGTTTATTGTTAAGTCTGCAGTAGGGTCATCTGGGAGTTTCTTGAAGGCAAGTTCCCATGGGAGAGGGTCAATTTTGGGATTTCATAAAACAAGATTGTCACTGTAAACCCACTCTTCTTTCAAAACCTAGCTGAAATCCAAGTTTCTCTGTGAAACCTGGCTTTAGCCTGCAGCCAGAAATAATCTCTCTTCCACTATATTTTTATGATAGCTATACTTTTTACATACAACATTTATCACACAGTACCTCATGGTTTGTTTGTTTGCTTTAGGTGTGTAGCTCCTTTCCCCTACTAGTGTGATAGGCCAGATTCTGTGCCCTATTTCTTTTTATCCTTTGTTCAGTACCTTATATTTGGTAGATGATGAACAATATTTGTTAAATGAATGAATAAATGAGCAAATGTATACTCATTTCTTATAAAG
The DNA here is from genome assembly GCF_027887165.1 of Monodelphis domestica. Classification (NCBI taxonomy): domain Eukaryota; kingdom Metazoa; phylum Chordata; class Mammalia; order Didelphimorphia; family Didelphidae; genus Monodelphis; species Monodelphis domestica. The sequence goes on from NC_077234.1 coordinate 62,074,937, forward strand.
CTGACTTTAGAAGAAAGTTATAAAAATAGATTGTTTTTTTGTATTTTGTGGACTACTGGCTTCCTTTTAATGTCTTTTAAACAAATCAAAACAAATGATTTTCATTGTATTAATGATTGTTTTGAATTAAGAAAACAGATGAAAGATAGCATGATTAATTGGCTTGCATTTGGTAAATCACAGTATTCTTTTCCTGACAACTGATAAACACATTTACAAAAGAAATGAACTCTATTAGCATACATGAATGACTTGTCAGTGAAATATTCTCCTGGCCTCCTGGTTTTCTCTGGGTGGGTTTAGAGAGTGCTCATTTTAATTTAGAAGGCTCTGATGAGAGGCACTTGTGTCCCATGTTTCCCTCATTACTTTTCTGGTACTTGTAATTACATTTTTAAAGTGCACCTGATACTAGTATTGCCTTTATTTTATTCTTTGCTTTTAAAAACAAATTTCTACTTTTCCAGAATAGTTCAGTAATGGAGCATTTTGGATGATTAACTGGGTTAACTGAAAGTTGCCACAATGCACATCCTTAAATAATTGTAATGAATAAAATAGGTCTTACATGAAAATGATATTGACTATCATTTGGCTTTTCTTTGATGACTCAGAAGGCATTTCACAATCTAGTAATTCCTGAGGATCAGTATTAGGAGTGTTTCTGGGAGGCAACTAACATAAAAGTTAGAAAGAGGAATCTGGGTTTGAATCATATTTTGGATGCTATCTATATGACCATGGTGAGACCAAGGGCAAAGGAATAACTCCTTGTATATAGTACCTACTGTGTGCTAGGCACTGGGCTGAGTGTCTTGTAAAAATATCATCTCATTTGCTCACTTCATGTCTCTGAAACTCAGTTTCTCTACTATAAAAACTGGTGCAACCATAGTCTCATACTGGAAGTACTTCCTTGGCAAGATTACTATGCAAAAATAATTTCTAATCTGTAATGTTCCTGGGTCTAGGCTCTCTGCCATTGTGTACAGCCTCCACTGATGGTGTACCCCCCCCCCCCCAGTGTAGGGGGTGGTCCCCTGCCCTTCAGCTCCATTTATCCACTGACAATTAGATTTGCTTTTACAAAAGGATGTTTGCTTCAAAAGGTATAATTACAAATTTATAAAGATATTCCTAACATGTGGGAGACATAATCCTTCTTATTCTTTACAAGTCAGTCCCTGAGGAGGGAAAAGGGATTAGATCAATAATTTAGTTCAGTTCCCACAGAGCACAGTCCCAGTTCCAAGTCTAAAATCCCCCTTAGGCTCAAGTCCCAGACACCTTGGCTTCTTAGTGTTTCCATAGCAGTCTGGAAAGCCACCCCTCCTGCAATCCTGGTTCCAAGTTGTCCAGGGTGTAAACTACCAATCCCATGGACTCTAATCAATAATGGAGCAGTAGAGAGTGGGGGGAAAGTGTCGAAGCTCACCAGTTTTCAAGTTTCAGGCAACCAATCAAAGGAGTTTAAAATCCCCCCTTCCTCCCCCTCTTATGTGATAGGAGGATGCAGGAGGATCCATAGACAGCATCTTGGATAGGCTCCCAAGGTTGCTTGAAGGCTCCTTTTCGTTAGGAGGACTGAACATGGCACGCCCAGGTCACATATTTATAGTACATTTCTGGGGAAATCATTCTGGTTACTGGAGCTTTCTTTTTGTTTAGGTTCTGGAGAAATGGAGGTTTATAGAGATTGTCTTGTTTTCTCAGTCAGAAGAAGACAAATACTTTGCCGGAAACAAGCTGGTATAATGAATAAAGCCCTGGGCTAAGGATCAGAAGGCCTGGATTCTATTACTTCCTAGTTCTGTGACCTTGGGCAAGTCCTGAAATCTCTTTGAGCCCTAGCTGTCTTTTCTGCCAAATGGAATCAATGATGCCTGGCAGCCTTCCTCATAGGCTTATCATGAGGACTAAATGAGTTAGCTCTATTTTGAAACTTAAAAAAACCGAATCAAACAAAAACACTCAAATATCTGTGTAATAGTTATTATTATTTATCCTGACTTTTAAATCATGTCACACCACGAGCTTTTTAAGGGAAGAATATGCCTGCATGCATATACATATATGTGTATATAATATACGTGCATACTTACATGCATGCTTTTTCTTTATATATAGGTACCTAGATTATTTGAGCCATTTCAGAAGCTGTCTTCCCATTTCAGAGGAAATTAGGATCATGGTGTTAATTATCCTTTTTCCAAGTAAAGGTCACTATTTGTTAATGGATTGATTAGGCAATCAATCTTGTACAGTCTGCTTCTGTTTCCTGTTATGCAGGTTGCTTTTTTAATCCTATTTTCTTTTAATGAGATGAGGGACATAGTGCAAAGGATTGTGAGGGTAGGAGGAATCTGTGGGGCATGAGGAATTTAAATTAAAACCTATTTTTCCAATTTACTTAGATTACAGAAAAAAAGAAGACATGAATACTATAAGGTAGCATAGCTCCAGGGTATAAAAGAAGAGGTCAAACCTTAAAGAAATTGTCCAGCTTAATGCAAGGAGGCAGGTAGGTGGTGCAGTGGATAGAGGGCTGAACCTGTAGTTCAGTGCTACTTGACTAGTTACTTGACCTGAAGGAGTCACATAACCACTACTGGTCTCAGTTTCCTCATCTGCAAAATGAGGATAATAATAGCACTCTACCTCCCAAGATTTTTTTGAGAATCAGATGAGATAATAACTGTAAAATGCATGTAGAATGTCTAGCACATAATAGGAATACATAAATACTAGTTTTTATTATTATTAAATGAAAATTATATGAAAAATCTCTAAGGCTCTTGTGAAAGGGAATTCTTTGTTTTCTTTGTCTATTCTGAGATTACACTTGTAAAAGGGGAATCCTAGTTGGAGTTGACACTTTGGTTAACATTAATTTAAGTACCCCTACTTAGTACCTCACTAGGCTGAAGAATTAACTCTCCTTTGTCTACCTTTTAAATTGAATCAACAAAAGACTGAACACCATACTTAGTACTAGGTGAGAAGCCTGCATGATACTTGTCCTAATGTGACTGAAGAGTCTCATTTTTCCCTTTCTTGCACTGTCACATTTTGTCTTTTATTAGAATTATTTATACCCATGTCTTATTGTGCCTATTATATAGGAAGTATCATGGGGTAAGGACTTAGTGCTATTTTACCTCCTTTTTTATAGGATCACTGGTTTAGAGCTATAAGGGACTTAAGAGGTAATCCACTTCAACCTTATCATTCTACAGATAACAAAATTGAGGCCCAGGGAAGTTGAATGACTTGTCTAAGGTAACACAGGAATTAGGCATCAGAGGAGACTGGTCTTTTGCTTTCACAGTTAGCATTCTTTCCATGATACCACACAGTCCATCTTGAGTATCAAGCATGGATTAGCTATTTTTGTGATGTTAATTCTCATTTAGAGGTCATTTTTCTAAATCTTGAATTCACAGAGGCAAGCTCTGAAAGAATACAATACAGGTGATATTAAATTCAGCTAATTTTGAATGACAATAACATATATATGAATGGATGGGAAATTTAACAATGAATTATAAACTATACCCTTGCCTATCTTCTTTTCAGACAAAATAAGCTTCTTATGACAAATACATTAACAGATATACAACTAGAATTAACTAATTCTCAATGACACCAAAGATCAGTGTCCTTGGCAGAGAAAATAGAAACAAATAAGAAAAAAACAATTTTTCTTTCTCCCTGAAATCAGACATCATTATTTTATCTGCCCACAACAACATATTAGGAAGTCTATAAATGATTGGTGAATTGGATCAAAGGTCACCTGTGACATATATATCTCCATATATACAAGCATGTATATACATACCTACATGGGTGTATACTTCCATACCTATGATTTTAGAATTTAGTGGCATACTATATTGATAGTTAGATGCTTGAAGTCAAGAAGAGAGGGGTTCAGGGCCTGCCTGTGTTACAAAAACAGTTTTGTGCTTTTGGGCAAATGACTTCACTAGTCAGTTCAGTGTCCCTGGGAACTCTATAAATTAGAGATAAGTAATCAAAGATGTGAACTTGCTATTCTGCATTGGTGGTGGAGATGTCCAGATGGCACTATGGTGAAGAATCAATCTGGTAAAGATGAAATATACTAAACAATTAAAAATAATAGAATTAATATGTAGAGGGATCTTTTTAGAATTTTTTTCTCATTTTGATCCTCAGTGCCTTGAAGTAAGTTCCATTGATGTCATTATTTCTATTTTACTGAAGAAAAAAACCAAGTTTTAGGAAAGTTAAATGGCTTCTCCTCAAGCATAACCCATTTAGTGTCGAAAAGGGATTGAAAATAGTATTTCACCTGATGCTAGATTCAGTAGTTGTTTCACACTATCCCCATTAGATTGTGAGCTCCTTTAGGGCAAAGACTATTTTTTTACTAAGCAGAATGTTTGTCACAAACTTGATTTGATTTGATTGCCTTTACAGAACTGTAAAAATCTCTAATTGCCTTGATATAGCCACACTGAGGCAACAGATAATTCTCAGCACTGCTTCTCATACTCAAGGCTCCACTTAATACTCCTGAGAGTACAAACTGACTTCTTTACTCAACTCCATCATGCTGCCATTTTGAATTGTGCAAAGTTTAAAATTCCAAAAGACAACGCTGTTATTTTTTAAATATTTGACTCTCAAACATTAGTGGCTATGACATTTGATATTTTTGATTCCATATTTCAACTGACAATATTTTAAACCAAATACTAAGTATTGCTGTTGTCATTCAGTCATGTTGAACTTTTTATGATTATGTTAAGGGTTTTCTTTGCAAAGCTACTGGATTGGCTTGACATTTCCTTCTCAAGTTCATTTTATAGATGAGGAAATTGAAGCAAATAGTGTTAAGTGATTTGCCAGGGATAACACAGCTAGTAAGCATCTGAGACTGGATTTGAATTCAGGTCCCTGACTTAAGTCCTACATTGCCTATCTGCCACTTACATGAATAATCTAGTGCAAATCATTTAACCATCCTGGATTTTTTATGTTTAAATGAAGAAATTGGACTGGATGACTTCTAAGTTTCCTACAAATTCTGATCTATGATTAAATGATCTAATAATGGTTGAAATAGGACAGACCAAAAAATTAAGTAGTGGATTTTTAAAAAAGATATGTAATAAAATGAAAAACTGACCCAAAGTACCTGCCATGCTCAGACTCAGGGCATGTAGTAATTTAGGGATTAGCTAAGCAAGTTTTTGGCCAGCAGATGCACATAGGAATTGTTTTGGGGTGATTAGGAGGGACCAGGCATTCAGTTATTAATTATATTCAGGGTTATCTATTTTTTTTATGCTCACAGCAAGCATAGAAAAGTGAGATGACTAAGCATCTCAGGAAATATTTTGCCTTTGAGTGTAAAATGAGACCAAATGTCAACTCCTTCATTCAACTCTCTAAGATAAACCTGGGGGCTGCAATGTCTTTTTCCCCCCTGGTTTCAGTTAGAATGAGAATGTCAATATTGATGTAACTCAGTTCCCCCAGGAATAAGCCAACTCATTCATTGGCTGTTGGATAAACAGTGAAATTAATGTTTGTAGATGGTATAAGAAAAATCTGTTTCCAAGGACACTGTGTCCCCTTTGCCTCATACTACAATGTCACTATAGAAACAAAAGCAGGGACCTAAGGCCCATCCTATGTTTTAGTTCATTTTGTGGGTTGCCATCATCAAGAACATTGATCACCTGATTATGAGCTAGTTTGAGTTTCTGACAACCATCACTTTGTCTGTTTACAGGATTATCATTCTAAAACTGGAGGGCATCTTAGAGACCATCTAACTGAACCTCTTATTTAAGTAGAGAGCCAAGGAGGTTAATGATTTGTTCAAAATCACACAGGTAGTAAGGGTTTGGGATGGGATTCAAACTCTGGTGTTGAGTCTCTAAATTAATCATTCTTTCTACATGTGTCATGAGAGGGTTTTGAATACATGCCCAAGACAGTGGGATATGGTTAAAAGAATGTGTGGCTCTGGGATCAGAGGATCTGGGTTCAAATGCTGGCTCAAGTCCTTTATCTATAAAACAAAGGGTTGAATTCAATGGCATTTGAGATTATTTCCAAGTCTAAGTCCAGAATTCTATTAGGAACAAGGTTTCTCTGGCTATAGTTTCCACTTCTGGAAAATGAGGGATCTGCCTAGAAGATCTCTTACATCCCTTTTAGAATCCTCTAGGATCCCATGTGTGTGGTCATGGATGTCATCTTTCCTCTCTGGTCCTTAATTTTCTCATCTGTATAATGAGCACATTGGACTCAGTGTCTCTAGATCTACAATCCCATGAACTTCTAGACCTTATTCTCTACTTAAGAACCACAAGCTCCTTCTGTGGCGCAATGAGACCCAGCACTAGAATTTCTTTGGAAGTTTTAGGAATATTTCTGGATAACACATATGAGTGACATGTACATTTGTTATCACTGATAATGGAGATTTGGTGGTTATATTGGGCTTGTGAAAAGAATGCATATGTTAGGTTCTAAAATATGCAGTGCTCCGAATTGTGTCGATTGGCAGACAGAAACAACCTATGTAAATAAGTGAAGAATCAAAGAATAAATGTGTTATTGAGGCAGGTTTTTCAGTACCACAAATCTATGCATTTCCAAAGGTTTCACTGCATTATTAATTTACAGAAAGGGCTCACAGGTTTCACAATTTTATTTTCAAGTAAGCAAGAATTCTTTCTTAGTCAAACCTATATAGAGATATACCATGTTAAATGGAAATGCTTCATAGAGAAATACATAAAGATATGAATATGATCCATTCCAAATTTTGAAAATTTCTACCTGCTCCTAAGTATTCTCCCTTTTCTCCTTCTATCAAAACTGGTCCTGATGACATTATCCCCTCTACTTCCTTTTTAAGATGCCAATAGAATCATTCCTTTGGAGTTGTAAAATCATAGTATATTATATGCAGTAGAGATTGTGTGATAATGAGTTTAGAGCTCAAAGAGACCTTAGAGACATTTAATCCAGCCCCTTTGTTTCATCAATGTAGAAATTAAGGTCTCTTGGAGTCAAGTGGCATCCATCTTCACATAGGCAACAAGCAGAAAATCAAGCTGGGCTTAGAGATATGACTAGGACTTTGTTTTCCCAATTCCCAGCCCAACAACCTCTCTGCTTATGTATTGAATCAGAATATAACTTGTACCAGGCTATAATTGAAGCACAATACATGAGAGGAAAGAGTTAGTGGTTAACTCAATTCTATTAATACATTAGCTATAGAGGCATGCATAGAGTATGGGCTGGTGTGCTGGTACACCCTCAGCCAGGCAGTAGCATCATTGATTTTCCTTCCCTCAGGGATTCTATAATCATGTGAGACCTCTTATTAGAGTTTATGCTCTATGGAAGTAGGGATGTCATTTTTTTCCATCTTTGTTTCCTATGATGTTGCCTTTCCTTAGTAAGAAGACCAATGGGAATGTTCCTTAGGGTCAATTCTCACTCTATGTACACTTTGATTAGCAACTGTGACATGAGTTCAATTTAAAATAAATACGTTATCAGAGAGAGCAGGGCAATGAGCTTTCTTTACCTTTCCTCTTAATTTGATGCAAGCTCCTTCACTTGACATATGGTGTAATCCTGACAAGACTCAAATGTAAAAAAAAAAAATAACCTGAATGTTCTTTCTCAAGTGAAAGAAAAATTTCTTCATGTTGAAAAATCCAACATACAAATTACTCTTTAGGATCTTTAGGAGTATCTGGAAAGTAAAGCATTAATTAATTCATTATCTATTATGGGAAAGTATATTGAGTTTGAAATCAGAAACCCTGACTTAGTCCTGCCTTCTTTTACAGAATACAAGATACAGAACAAGTCAGTTAATTTCTCTGTTCCTCAGTTTCTTAATTCATACATATATTCATTTATAAATCTGTGATTAAGCTATTGTATGACTTCAAGGCCCATGCTCCTGCTGGTGGGGATAGAATATGAAGTGTTTATAAGATGTAGCTCTTACCCTTATTCTAGTAAGTGGATAATATATATATATATATATATATATATATATATATATGGTAAACAATAATACAAAATGTTACATCATAAATACATTTCAGAGGATGGAAATTCATGTATTAAATTCAAGGGAGAAGATTTGTACCAATGGAAGATCAGGAAAAGCTTCCGAAAGGAAGGGGCTTTTTGTTAGTATTTTAAAGAATTACAGTTCAACAAGTTGAAGGAGGGTATTCTCAGAAGTAGAAACTTCATGAGCAAAGGCACAAAGGAGTAAAATGTAAGGTATTGTAGAGAGCCAAGAACTAGTTCAATTTGGCTGGTGTACAGAGAACATGAAAGTGAATGAGGTGATATGAGACTAGCTATGTGGAGTGGCAACACATTGTGGACTCCCTTGAATGCCTGCCAGAAGGATTTTAATTTTATTTGGTAGGCAGTAAGGAGATATTAAAGATTTTAGAACAGAATAGTGATATGACTAGATATGTAATTAAAGAAGAATAATTTAACATGTGAATATTTGAAATATATGAAGAATGGTTTGGAAGAAGGAAAGAATGATGATGGGAAGATCTGTTAGGAGCCTGTTATATAAGGACTTGTAATATGGTGGTGGCAGTAGAAGTAGAGAAGAAAATACTGATGCAGGACTTCTTATAGAGCTGGAATCTATAATAACTGGTAATAGATTTAGTATAAGAGGTGTAAGAAAGAGAAGAGCAACCCCTCACACTCCTAAAAGAGGCATCTTGAGAAAAGGTGCTCTTTCATTTTTATTTGTACATTCTCAGGTAGCCTGGCATATAGTAGATAATTGGCAAATATTAAATGAAGTGACAGAAAATATCTGTTTTTTTTTCAGTATGTCAGATAAGGCAAATGCTCAAGGCATTATTAGTTAGTCCAGCACCAATATAGTGAGACATTGGAAGCAGGGGCAGGGAGGGATGGGTGGTCAAGGAAATTAACTGGATGAAGTCAGAAAACCAGAGCAGCTCAAAATGATTGAGCCTGTGAGTGGCTACTGTACTTTCAGCTTAAGCACTATTTAGAGACCTAGTAGAAAAAGAAAGGAAGGAGGGAAGGAGGGAAGGAGGGAAGGAAGGAAGGAAGGAAGGAAGGAAGGAAGGAAGGAAGGAAGGAAGGAAGGAAGGAAGGAAGGAAGGAAGGAAGGAAGGAAGGAAGGAAGGAAGGAAGGAAGGAAGGATGGGAGGGAGGAAGAGAAGATCATTGAGCTCCTTCTTGATCTACTATGACCTGCAACTTAGGTTCAGGAAAGGGCTTCTGGAGATTAGATTCTACATTCTCTGGAAACTGAGACCCAGATTTAATCTTTGTGTTGAATCTCTATATCCTTGCTGCCTCATATCTGTTTTCATATAGATTAAAGAAGGTTTGTGAAAAACCGAAGTCCAGTACAAGAAAATATGGAGTTCACAATAAGACAGTAATTAGTAAGCCATCTTTATTGAGAAGAGATACTAAAAAAATGCAAGGCAGTCATAGAAAACAATAGAAACAAATTTATTGGAGCCTTGGATGGAATGGGGTACACTTTTCCCCCATCTTCCAGACAGGGAACATCTGGTGGGTTTTTATAGGTTTCTTATCTGGGTCTAGTAAGGCCAGACACTGGGGGAAGGGAGCAAGAAACTTGGACCTGGAGATTAGTTCTGATTCATGTTGTTAGGGTGGAGTTGAGAGTGGGATGACAGAATGAATTAGGGTGGAAGAAAGGCTTTGGGGATATTGCAGATTATTTGGTATTCAAACTTGCCAGTGGTCAAAAAAGGGGCTTTGAGCTGCTGATCTTTCTCATACAGGAAGAATCAGCTTCCCTGTTAAGGGTCATTGTTTAGAGGACTTGGGAGGTTACTGTATTACAGTATCCTTGGGTGTTTCCATTTAGGCTTTATGTGTTCCCTTGTATGAATGGAAACTTTTTAGGAAAGGCCTGTTACTTTTAGTGTCCTTGGCTAAACTGGATTTCCAACCCTCCCTCCCCCTTTGTTTCCTGAAAACCTGTCAGTCTCAAAGCAGCAACAATGAACTGGAACCATAGTGTTTTTACATTTTGCAAAATGCTTTCATTCAAAGCATTCTTGGAAATAAGTAGTATAGGTACTCATATCCCCGTTTTATTGTGTGGAAATAGTTTGAGAAGTTGAACTTTCTCCTAATCTGAGCATTTTAGGGGATAATTTAGGTGAATTGAAGCTGAGGGCACTCTGAAGTTTAGGGACTTGCCGAAGGTCATAAACTAGTTAGCTGCAGAGTGGAAAACTAAAATTTGGGTCTTCTGATTTCCATTTCAGTTATTTTTCCCATTTATTTATCTTGCTACTTCTGATCTTGATAGTATAATGATAATAATAATAATAATAATAAAGGGTAAAAGCATTTATAATATACTGACTTGTATTAACCACTTCATAAATATCTCATTTGAATGTAAAATATTACTAATGGCTGTAATTTACATAGTACTTTAGTTTTTCAAAATGCTTCAGATATTATCTCACTTCATATTCACAAAACATCTACCTGTGAGGTAGGCACTATAGTTATCCCCATTATTCATATGAGGAAGTTGAGACTGAGAGATTAGGTGACTTGCCCAGGGTCACCAGGATAAGTAACTGAGAAGGTTTAAAAACTCAGATCTTCCTGTCTTTAGAACTATTCATTCTAGAAAGCAGAATTCATGTAGATGGAGTGAATGTTGTTATTTGTTCTTCATTTTCAAAGAGGATGTATGAAATCACTGGGTGATGTCTTGACTTTTGTGTAAATTGAGTAAGATGGAGTTGCACAAAGTTATCAGCCTCATTCTCTCAACACTCACTCTTCCAGTGTCATCTGTCCAGTGGCATGACCGAAGTCTGAATGATTGATGATGGCCTGGGATGCAGTGGATGGCCTTAACATCTTCCATGTCTGATCAAGCTCTAAGTGCTCCATATTGCCTAGTCACCTTCATGGCTGCTGGAACAGGTTATTCTCATCCCACCCATTCTGCCAGGGTAAATCTTCACATCCTTGTGGTAGACACATCCCTAGCTTGTCAATGGCTTGAAGGCCAGTTGGTTACCCTCATTCTAGTTTCTTCCATCTGACAAGATGGGTTTACAAATGTGTGGCAACTGTGTTGGCTACAGTTTCTTGGAGCCACAAATGAGTTGGGTGAAAGGTGGACACTAAAGGTGGATAAGCAACCCTGAAAAGCATTTGGTAAGCCCTCACACCAGAGGAGTTAGATCTTTCTGAATACCCCATATACCCTATCATGTAGATAGAGTGAATGTAGATTAAAGGAGAAGTTATGTTAACCAGACCTATAAAATTGAGAGAGATTTCCTCTGGAATGATATAATCTCTTAATGTCTGATTTCATCATCAGAACAAAAATTCTGGTGTTCAGATGCAGTTTAGCTCAAGTGCCCTCCATAGTCGATATTTATAAAGTAGTGCTTTTAATAGTGGAACCACATTCGTGTTTACCTAGTATAAAGAATGTACTGTAGTTCACAGAGGGAACTTCATTTTGTCAGCTTCTAAATGTTTACCTGTGTTTGGAAGATGGCAAAATTCAGCAAACATGTGAATTTGGCAGTTCACTGAGTATGTTTTGTAGAGAGACCATGTAGTCTAAGTTCTAATTGGAATTTCCTTACAGATTTAGATATTTCAGTGTCATTGAAAATGCTTAAGCCAGACTAATCTATATATTTGCCCACATCGACTGTTTGCAGAAGATCACTGAACAATTGATTGTATTATATAGTCAAGTCAATTCAGTCATTTTCATGACTGAAATAGCCATCCTGCATCTGGTTACTCCAGTCAATAATGTCATTGAATCAGATTGACAATTCAGTGACTATTCAAAGATTGGAATGGGCAGTGAGGATGGATGAAATAATAAATTGGTCCTAGAATGGGCCCAATATACAGCTAACATTAGATTAATAGAGACAAAATATCACCCTCTTCCTCTTAATTGCTTTCTTTTTATTGAGGGTTCCACCATCCTCTTAGTCACTAAGGTTAGAAATTTCAGATTCATATTTGACTTTCCATTTCTCTTCCTTACCACATCAGTTGGCAAGTCCTCTTTGTTCAGCATTCAACATCTGTAACATTTGTACCTTCTATCCTCTTCTTTTCATAACTAGTTCAGGCCCTCATCATCTATCCTTCAAGGTGAACACTGTCTATTATGCCCTTTTCTTGTAGTCTCTCTCTTCTCTCAATTTGTGTGATTTTATTCTCTTTTGATTCTCCTCCTACTTGTCTTACCATTTCTCATTTTCCTTTCTGGAATATTATCTATGTCCCACCTCATAGCCTCAGTAACTTCTCTAGGTTCCCAGCCTCTTTTCTCTTGCTCCAACTTCATCAGGTCCAATGTGTTCAGCTATTTTATTTAGGCAAGTGACTTATAAATCTCCAAAACAAGCCTGAGTCTCTCTCTTGAGTTCTATCTAGATATATATCACCAAATGCTTATTAAACATCTACGTTTATAACTGGTTGTCTAAAAGGCATCTTCAACTCATCTTGACCCAAAGAGAATTCATTATCTTTTTTGCCAAGCCTATTCCTTTCCCAAGCTTTTAAATTTAATTTAAGCATTAAGTACTTTAATGCTTGGTGACTTAATTGGTTGACCTTAAAGTCATCAACATTCTTCCAATCACTTAGGTCTCAGTCTCAGTCATCCTTGCCATTTTTCTTCTTAATTGTCTCTCGCATACCCAGTCTATTTCCAAGTCTTATCAATTATAAATCCTCCAGAAATCTCATATATGACCCTCTTTATTCATATGGCAGCTATCTTGGTTCAGGTTCCCATCAGCTTTCACTTAGACTATTGAAACAGTTACTCCTGACTTGAATTACCCCCTCCAGTCTTTCCCTTCTCTAGTTTATCCTTTATGTAGCTGTCAAAGCAATCTACTTAAAAGTTTGTATGTGTCACCCCTAAGCTCAAGAACCATCAGTGGCTTGGGGAAAACATAAACTCTTCAGATTGGCATTTAAAGCACTTCACAATCTTCCTCCAGCTTACCTTTTAAGACTTATTTGACATTATTCTTCTTTATTTTCCCCATGTTTCAAACAAACTAGCTTTCTTATTATTTCTTGGACTCATTATTCCATCTTTCAATTCCATTTGCTTCCTGGCTGTTCCACATCCCTTGAGTGAGCTTTTTCCATCACCCTTCTTCTAAGATTCCATACTTTTCTTCAAGGCTTAGTTCATATGGTACAGGAAGCATTTGCTCATCTCCCTAGTTATCAATGCTCTCTCCCTTTTTCGATGATCATTTCAATACACATCAGTTTTCATGTTGCACTTTCCTACCCCAGTAGAATGTGAGATCCTTGGGCTACTTTTTCATTGTCTTTCTATCCCCAATGCCACACAAAATTCTTTATACTGAATAGGTGCTTAATAACAATGGCTTTTTGCATTGGAATAAATTGGATGAATCTCCTTGTCTCCAGTTTCTCCCCTTTCTAATCCATCCTCCACAGATTTGCCAAAATAACTTAATAAACTCATGAGTTTTTATCATTTTCCTTGCTCAAAAGTTTGGTGGATCCCTGCTGCCCTTCATATTAAATACAAACTACCATTTCTGTTCTATCAAAAACATTCCCACTTATCTTTCCAACTTAATTTAGATTATTCCCCACCATGTAATATGTGATAGCCAAATTGTACTCTTCACTATTCCCGAACCTGACATAGTTTCTTCTAATTTTACATTTACTTAAGCCACCATCTCTTATGGCAAATGCAAACATATTTCCTTCTCAATTCAACTGCTAAAAAATCAGGCCTTCCTTTATATCTCAGCTCAGATGCCCACTTTCCAGAGTAGCCTTCCCTGTCCTTCTCTATGGAATCTCATTATCACACATGAATCACATAAATAGACATGTATTTCCACATGCCTGTATATGTGCATATAAATATATGCTGTTTATACATATATTTATGGGTTTCACTTCATTTTGCTTCTTGATCCCATTCACTCTCTATATTTTATTAAACTTATCTATTTACCTTCTGTATATCTACTCAGTAAAATTCTTACTCCTTGAGGGCAAGGATGATTTTGTTTTTGTCTTCGTGCTCTTAGCCTCATGATTGACATATGGTAGAAAGTCCATAAATATAGATTGAGTTGAAATATGAAACACATATGAGGAATCTGAGGGGACCCAGGAAATCAACATGTCTCAATAATCACCTGTGACGAAACTTTCATGAATTAATTCATTCAACAAATTTGTGTCAGCTGCAATGGACTGAGCTAGACTCTGGAACAAAGTTTCTCATCTGAAAAGCATGGAACATGATATTAGGAATCATTCAAAGCTGGGCTATTACTTTGGTAAGTTTTTGGAATTACCCTGGAAAATTAAAGCATATATACAGAACTCTACTCAAAGGCAGTATTCTGTTGTGGCTAGTGTGCCACTCAAAGGCAAGAAATTCCATGTTCACATCTTGCTCTTGAGACCTATTTGTTGTGTACCCATGGTTGCATCACTTAGACTTTATCCACCTCAGTTTTCTTTTCTGTGTAATGGGAGTAATGATACTTGTAGTATTTGCCTCATAGGGTTATGGTGAATATTAAATGGAATAATGTATGTAAAATGCTTTTCAAACTCTTAAGTACTATATAGAATGTCATGTGTTGCAAACTGAGCTTAAGGAACTTTTCAAGGAAGCAGCATGAGAGGAGTGAATTAGAACATTCTCCTTAGCCAGCTTCCTTTGGGTGTCTCAGAAAACTCTACAGGATGTCCAATTTCCTATTGCAACATAAGCTTGTGTTATTCATGACCACATATTTGGATGTAATCGGGTTGACATGTAAGTGACCTTGGATTTGCTCCACTGTGTCTGTTTCCCCCTTCAAAGGCTCCGGGAAAGAAGCAGCCTTCTCCAGAGACAGCCCAGTCGATATCAGTGACTTGCTCAACAGAATTGTGACATTGAAGGAGCTGGAAATGAATTCTCATCTCATTTGCACATTGCACAGAGATTAACAGTCATCATAAGGGATATTCCTGTATGAAAAATCCTTCCTCTGGACTGTATATTGGCCCAGATCATTCCATCAATTCAATACAAATTATTTCTGGGCTATTCCCCTTCATTGAACTGAGGAGTAATCCCAATTGCTTCTCACTGTTTCTAGGACCTTGATTAAATGATAGCCCCTCCTGATTACTTTATCAAGTCTGGCTTCCATAGATTATTGACAGCTCCATGTTAACGAACTGCCTTGTTTCTTTGGCAGGCTGCCAGCTGAATGGAAATGCAGCTGCTCCTTGAGATGGGGAAAGAGAAATGCCAATTGATACAGTCCTCCTGGCTTTTGCAAAGCTGACAGACCATTAGCAGTTGTTGAAATTGTTTTGGTGGTTGTTAGCACGTTTGCTTTCTCCTCAGATTACTGAGGATTGTCAGACAGAGTGGAACAGACCGTTGGGAACATGATACAACACCCTACCTCAGTACCTAGTTGCATTCCAGCCACCTTGTGGGTTGTCTCAGAGATTAGCTGGATGAATGAAATGAACTGGTTTGGCCTCCTTCTACAGTACATGGAAATGTGGTTCCCAGAAGGTTTCAGAGACTCCTTGGGCATAAACCACACTCTTGGTTTACTTCCAGTATGTACTTAAAGTGCTATGTAGCAGGGCCCTAGCCTTCGACCATTTGGAGGTCCTGGGACTGAAGCTAGATGTGGCCCTTTCCTATTTCTAGAACTCCATTTTAGAAAGATTCTTTGGAAGGTGTTGCTGGAGTTCTGATCTTCATGGAATCTCTGATAGACTAGAAACATGAGCAATACTGTTAAGATTTCTACATTTGGCATTAAGAACGCTGAGTTTGAAATATTGACTTAGCCTCTTTCCAGGGAGGTGATCTTAGGCAAGTTGTTCCTCAAAAGTGGATTGCATTATGATTCAGAAGAGCTACGTTTGGTTCTAGGATCTGTCACTCCTAACTTGGGTCTTCTTTGTTGAGTCTCTCTTAAACCTCTATAGCTTCTGTTTCTTCAGTGGCAAAATAAATGGGTTGGATTGGATTAGAGGTCCACAAACTACAGCCCTTGGACCAAATACAGCCTGCTGCCTGCTTTTGGATAGCCCACACGACAAGAATGGGGACATATAAAAGCAGAGAATAGGTTGTATTTGGCTCAAGGGCCATAGTTTGTTGACTGCTGAACCATATGATCATAGAGGATGCCTCCAGCACTAAATATGTGACTCTATGGCCTCTCAGACTCTCTGTTTTCCCATCTATAAAATAGGTTTAGACTAATTCCAAGGTTTTACCCCACTCTAGAATTTGGTGATTTGGTGACTGGTTTGAAACAAACTTTAGTATCTACTTACATTTCCCATCTATGGACTCAGGTTACTTTGAACATAAAATCAACAATGACTGAATTGTGCTCACATCCTGTCTTTGACTCTGTTCCTTATCTATATTTCATATTTAACTCATCATGTTATTCCCTTATCAGAATCTATTTATATTCTTTTATATTTTCTTTCCTCAATTTTTCTGCCCCAGGCTCTTCTGTCCTGTGCTTCTCTTTATCTCTTTATGTTACTGTTAAATGTTATTAGAAATATACTCTCTTTGGATCATATACAGCTTATGGCTCTGGTTCAATGTAATAGCTCCATACAGCTTCAGAGTAGGTCTGCATACAATCCTTGGTAGTATTCCAGGGAGAGACTGAGCCAGTCAAAATCCAATTTCTCTAGGGTGGCTCTATACTGATAAACCACTCTACTGACTTTCCATTAACCCCCAGAATCACTATATACCATCTATGACTACCTGGGTCAGTCTTGGACATGAGGCAAAGAGAGACTGGGTTAATTTTTTAATACCTGAGTAGACTTACCAGGAAAATATGATTCCTGGGGGCATGGTGTTTGAGTAGTAGTGATGTGAATACCGCCACAAATTTTTAGCCTTCAGTGCAGACAGAAGCTGGATTTGGTATTTGCAATTCTCAAAGCTATTACATTTGCTATGCATTGGGCCAAATTGAAGCAAATGTTAATGTCAGGTGGGAAGAAAACAGTCAGCTACAGTGAATTTCCTGCTTGGATGGTGAGATAGCTAGCTCTGCACCAGAAGGCGTGACCAGAGATTCCTACTTCCTCATCTTCTCTCTTGAAATCGATCTGTTGGAAAAGATCAATTTGTGGCGAGAGGCCTCAGCTGGGCTTCCATATGTAGATCAGGGGGCGGAATGTGCTGCGTGGTGTAGAATTCATAATCTATGACGATTAGAAGTGCAAGCACCAAATTTCACAAACTGGCCCACTTCCAGCTTTTCTGAATGAGCTCCTGAATCCGAACGGCATACTGAAAGAAAAAAAGAACAGCAAAACTGCTAAATGTGCAATTTAATGAGCTTCCCAAACCCAGTGCCTTAGAATGAACAGAAAGGAAAGCAGATCCACTTGGGCCTCAGTGGCCAACCATCTTTTTTGCCATGTCAAAGCAACTTGGCCAGCATCCCTCTGACACAAAGATGGCCTTGATTTTCTTACACTTTTTTTTTTATCATTTCAGAGGAAAATGTTTGACGTGAAAACAAGAGAAAAAAGAAAAAAATAGAATTAGAGAAATGAACAGATGGTATGTAAGTGTAATGATGATTCAGTTATACCATATTATAAATGAGCTATTACAAAATCTCAGGAGGAGTTTCTGGCCCAATACTTGAACATAATGGAGAAAAACAGTCCTTTTTCTCTGAAGATTTTATTTTTCTCTTTTACATCTCAAGAAAATGCAGGCAAAATGAAGCACCTCTTTCCATACCTCAGAAAGTATAACAGAATACATAGTATACTCACCGTAGACAAATTTCTTCCTCTACCTCATCCATTTGACAAAGACCATAAGTCAACAGCATTGTAATCCAGATTAATTGCCTTCAAAATATTTCTGTGGCCTCAGAATCTTAAGGCATTATGGGTTATAGGGTCCTTAGGACAGAAGAGCTGAAGTTATTTCAAAAATTACCGTTTCCTTGTAGTTGAGGGAGGCAAAGTATTTCCTCTGTCTCCAATGAAAATCTGTTTTCTGGCAACTTTTATAATTTTCCTTATTGATGGTAGGAATTGGTTCAGACTTAACTTTATCATGTATCTGGGATGTTCCCACTAAAGCTGAAATAGAGGTGTCACTTTTAATCATTCAGCAGATGTAGAAAAGTTCTTCTGGGAGAATTCTCTAGTTTTATTTCAAACATAGCTCCTTCTTAGTCAACTGAGACAATAGCAAAGATAACTGCAAGACCCAATAAGCATTTTTAAAAGCCTGCCATGGGCCAGATACTGTGGTGGGGTGATGGAAAGAATGTTGTTTCTAGAGTTGGAGAAAATCTGGCTTCATATCCATACTCCTTGTGGGACCTTGGGCAAAATTATTCAGCTCTTGGACCCCAGAATCTTTATCTGTAAAAAGAAGCAAATTGATTTAGCTGGTCCCTAAGATCAATTCAACATCTCCAGGTAATATCATATGATCCTATTTACTTTGCTCCCTGACCATGTATTCTGGAGGTTCGGAAGTGACTGAGAACGTCCCACTCTATTTGGCTTCAACATATTAGAGAGATTCTTATATAGGTCAACATTGGTGAATAACTCACATTTATCTAAATCTTTAAGACTTGTGAAGTGTCTTGCTGATAGTAACACTGTGAGAAAGGTAGTATAAGTATTACTCTCTGCATTTTATAGGTAAGGAAATACTATATCTATGAGCTTAGGTTACTTCATTGTGATCACACATGTTCATAAACTCCAAAGCCAGATTTGAATCCATGTTTGGTGCTCATTCCATTCCATTACTTCTATATGGGATTTTGGAATGCAGTGATCTCTGAGTAAGAGCTACTCAGTTAACAAGAAAGGCTGGTGAAAAGCAGCATCATATGGTAGAAAAAACACTACATCCATTTAACTAACCATGAATGCATAGGTCAAATTCTTGGTGTTTTTTCCCCTATAGCTTTCCCTGATGCCTTCCTCTTGGTCCTGGAATTCTGAGCTTTCATAAAGGATCCTTAATAAGAGGGCTATCAACAACTCTGTCCCTTTTGGAGAGATGAAGGATCATAAGGGTTTATCATTTTTCCTGACATTTTCCTAGGATTGTTCAGTCCTTTCCCTCCTCCACACCTTCCCATCCCCTAGATACTGTTCTCTTTCTGGCTAATTCAGCCTAAGGATCCATGGGCCTTGTCATTAGTTCTGTCATTATACCCTTAGGACTTCTGGACCTTTCTATTCTGACCTTGGTTGTTTTTTGTTTGTTTGTTTGTTTGTTTTGTGTGTGTGTGTGTGTGTGTGTGTGTGTGATCTCCTCCACCAACAAATAGCTCTTTAAGAGCAAAGATTCTTCTTATTTGTATGCCCATGGCTGAGCATAGTGCTCCACACATAGTAAATGATCAATAAATGCCTTTTCATTCATTTATTTAGGAGACTCTCCAATGATTCACATTTGGTGTAACAACCACCATGTAATGTGCAAAACAGAGTATCCAGAAAATCTCACTATCTCCAGCTAATTGTTCTTCAACATGGACTTCATGTTGGATCTTCTCAATCACTGTAAGTTTGTGTGTCCTTGTTTCATGCCTCCTTTGATACAAAGACTTAGAAGATTATGACTTCTCTGTTACATCTTCCTAGGAATCTTATATAATTTTATATAGGAGACATCTTGTTAGAAGAGAATCATTCAGGTGATATTTTGCTCACTTAATAAAATGTCTAATTAGGGATTCATTCAGTACATTATTCTAATACACATTTTATATAAATGGGTAGTAGGTTATATGAGTTAATATCTACTATTCTTTGTCTCTTTTTTTTGAGAAGTAAAAAGATCTAAGATATTCCCCCTCCTCACTTTTGGAATCTTTCTGTCCTTGAAAATCAGTCCCTTGGTGCTCTCAAAATTTTGTCATAATGATCCAACATGATCCAAGTCTAATCACTAGGAACACTCCATTTTCTCTTCCCATCTTTTTCTTATTCTCTATGAATTCTAATTTCCCTTTAAATACATCTGGGACTAATGTTAAAGTCCAAATGTGGTGGTTCTGTCTTCCTTGATAGTGAAGAGAGTTTGTCAATTTTTTTTCAGATCTTTTATGTCTTTCAATTATATACCAACTACCTCTTTTCATTTTAAAGTTCCTTTGAATATGATTTTGCTATCATGGATCTCTTTTTGATCACACTACTACACAAAGCTGTTGTAAGTGGGATCAGTGTCTTCCATTTATTTTCCATCTGTTTGTCTCAATAACTTGTTTAAATATGTCAGTTTAGAAGTATTTTAAGCATATATCAACTATTAATTTTTTATTCTTTTAATATTTGCTCTAATAAGTTAGTGACTCCTGTTTAAGGGGGAAGGAATAATGTCTTGCATTTTCCTCTACCTCTATTACTTTCCTTTCCTTTTTAAAAATTGATCCCTCACTAAAAGCTAACTCAGGAATAATTTCCACTTCAGAATCAAGTCCTTTCTTGTTTGTTAACATATTAAAGATTTATTTTTGTGATGTTACTCTGTCTAGTGCTTTCTAATTATTTTCTTACAGAAAGAATGTGATGTTTGAAGTTTTTGTATTATCTACAAATTTTAACCTTTTTCACTTCTGAATCATATTTTATAATTTATTTTTGCTATTCTCAGTCTCACTTTTAGATGGAAGTCTCTGAGTATTAAAATAAAATAAAATTTAATTTTGAGGGTCTGCTTTATTAATTTCTTCCTAAAATTTCTCTGTCTTCATCTTCTTCAACAGATGTTGGTACATAAGCAGCAATTATTTTGATGGTGGTCTTTCTGCAAACACTTTTCTTAAGCACTGCAATATGAGATAACCATATGTCCCATGAAATTGTGTTTTTGTTGTTGTTGTTGCCTATGGACATACAGCTGAATCAACTCCTCCAGCTCCTTTATTTGCCTATCCAAAGAGAGGCTGTGAGGCATCCTTTCATTTAATTGCATCTACCTTCTGTTTCCCTGTTTCCTTTATATTGAAAGTGCAAGAGTGATATGATTTGATTTTCCTAGTAGTATAGTAATCTAGCAAGGGGTTGTTGGACAAAGATCTCACACTTAGAGAACTAGCATCCAATTTAAAATTTAAAAACAATCTCACAACTGAGTGATTATTTGCCATCCTCCAACATTTCTCCATACATTCTCCATTTTCTTCCATGTCACTTAATAATTAAAAGTAGACCACATAAGACTGAATTTTGTCTTATGAGTTGTCATAGTCAGATGTCGTGAAATAATTCATCACTAAGTAGCCAACATATTTGGATGAATCTCTGTCCTTAGGTAGACTAATGCCTGGAAAAAGTTAGTTTCTTCAATATATTCAAATATTCCCATCATGGTAGAACCTGCTGAGGTTTTTACATGCTGCTACTATGACTGTTAGGGACCAAATTCCACATCTATGCCATGATGAGGCAGTGAAGAAGTCCTTTGTGGAGAATCTTATTCATGATAGATAATAAGTTCTTATTGAATGAATAATTATATAATTATTATATACATTTATAAATAATTAGGCACAATAATTATACAATTATACAAATAATGGATTTGACTCCTTATCTTTGAAAAGGTAAGGAGGAGTCAAATCCATATATATGTCCATATACTATATATATACATATATATTAATATACATATATTTCTCATGTATAGTAGAGAAGGCATTCCTGATCAGTTATACATATAACTGATGTTATATATAGTTATAAATATATATATTTATAACTATATAACTAGATGTCTTCTTTCAAACTCTGATATACTGGAATTCCTCAGAATTATTAACAAGCTAAGGAGCTGACTCCTTAATATTCCAAGGCATTAGAACTCTTTTTATCAGTACTTCAACTGATCGCTAGTAGTATGCAATAACTGTTTTTATGATAATAATAAATTGATATAGTAGAAGTAATTATTATTATTCTCATTTTACAGATGAGGAAATTAGAGCATAGAAAAGTTAAGTGACTTACTTACCCAGGGTTGCACAGCTAGTAAGTGCCAGTGGCAGGGTTTGAATTCATGTCCTTTGAATTTCAAGTCTTGCACTCTATACACTGTGCCTACAATTGCTTTATATGATAATCTTGATCACTCTGAGGATTGTCGATCTATCTATCTATTTATCTATCTGTCTATCTATCTATCTATCTATCTATCTATCTATCTATCTATCTATCTTCCATCAAGTTTATTTGTTGATGTTAGGGTTCTGACACACACACACACACACACACACACAGATTGAGAGAGAGAGAGAGAGAGAGAGAGAGAGAGAGAGAGAGAGAGAGAGAGAGAGAGAGAGAGAGAAAGAGAGAGAGAGAGAGAGAAGCAAAGTAGGGCCAGATTGGGGTTATGCATAAATTCCTTTTATTATGACAAAGAAGCAAGTTTTTATGCAGAGTTCTATTAGGCAATTTGATCCATAGATCAAGTCATACTTATATCAGTGAGACATTTGCCTGCAAATGACATAAAGATTTTTTTTGTTTATGGAGGATTTGTATAAGAGGTCTAAAACTTTCCAAGAACAACAATTAAAAAAAATCTCTAGAGGCTTAATGAAAAATTTCAGAATAAGCCTTGAACAGTTCCCCAGATAAGACACTAGCAACTGTATAATTATCCTAAAAGCCAGGGTTTGAAATCTTTTGGAGGAATTTTAGGAGAAAAAAATCACCAACACTTTGAACCAGGAAGGCAAATCTTTTGAAGAGAGTACCCTGGATATGTCTGTAGAAACCATATCCTGCATCAAGAGATCCAGAATGAATTTTGGGATATAATGAACTGAACTGAAGGAGGCTGAATACATTTATTCTGAATGCAAATTCTTATGCCGAAGGGGAATGTCCCCTAATTGGATTTTTGTCAATGTTTTTTATTATTTATTGTTTTTCTTTTCTTTCCCTCTTGTTCCCACATTGCTATCATTTTTCCCTTCCAAAATGCGGCGTTTTATACACCTTTAGTGGGAGAATCCTTAGAGGTATAGGTTAGTTATTTGAAATGATTAATTGGGGAGACTAGCCATGTTAATCTCCCAAGACCATCAATGGAGTAGATTTCAACATGCTCATCTCCCAATAGAATCACAGGGGGTATTGTGAGAAGGGAATTTGTGTTTTGATTTGATCAATGAGAGATTTGGACTTCCCTTCCATTTGTTATGAATTTTGGTCAATCAGTGACCATGGAATTGATCCCACAAGCACTGCCCCCTGTGTGGTGCCAGGCTAATTGAGGAACTGTGATTGGTTCCATGGGGGCTGATATAGGAGAGCTAGTGGGTGAAGGAAACAATTTAGAAGGTGAGACCCTGCAGGAAGCTAGAGTTTGTTTGTTTGTTTGTTTATTTGTTTGTTTTTGGTTTGTTTGGTTTTGTTTTCTGAGACAAACTATGTGGTGTTAGCTTTACCTCCTTCCTACATTTTCCTCTCTCATTATCTTTACCTTGCTACTAAAGCTACTAACAGCCTCAAAACTTAGTTAATTTCTATATTTGTGAAACCCATTCTAATCATTACATCGCTTACTTTAAACAAGGTCTTTGCCTTAGAGAGAACACAGAGGGGTCTTCTCTTTTTTCAAATTACATTAAATTAAATATTTATTTATTTATCTTTAAATTTGTTTTATTAATTAATTAATTTAGAGTATTTTTCCATGGTTACAAGATTCATGTACTTACCCTCCCATAGTCCCACCCCATTCCCATAGCTCATGTGAAATTCCACTAGGTTTTATATGTATCATTGATGAAGACCTATTTCTATATTATTAATACTTTCTCTAGGGTGATCATTTAGAGCCTACCTCCTCTGCCATATCCCCATCAACCCATGTGATCAAGGAAATGTTTTCCTTCTGTTTCTAGTCCCACAGTTCTTTCTCTGGATGTGAATAGTGTTCTTTCTCATAACTTCCTCAGAATTGTCCTGTATCATTGCATTGCTACTTTTAGAGAAGTCCATTACATTCAATGGTGCGGCATTATATCAGTCTCTGTGTACAATATTCTCCTGGTTCTGCTCCTTTCACTCTGCATCAATTCCTGAAGGTCATTTCAGTGCACATGGAATTCCTCCACTTTATTATTCCTTTGAGCACAATAGTATTCCATCACCAGCAGATACCACAATTTGTTCAGCCATTCCTCAATCGAAGGATATCCATTCATTTTCCATTTTTTTTGCCACCACAGAGAGAGTAGCGATAAATATTTTTGTACACATATTTTTCCTTATAATCTCATTGAGATACAGACCCAGCAGTGGTAAGACTGGGTCAAAGGGCAGGCAGGCATTTAAAACCCTTTGGACATAGTTCCAAATTGCTTTCCAGAATGGTTGAATCAATTTACAACTCCACCAACAGTGTATTAGTATCCCAATTTTGCCACAACTTCCCCAACATTTATTAATTTCCTTTGCTGTCATATTAGCCAATCTGCTAGGTGTAAGGTGATACCTCAGAGTTGTTTTTATTTGCATTTCTCTAATTATAAGAGATTTAGAACAATTTTTCATGTTATTATTTATAGTTCTAATTTCTCCATCTGAAAACTGCCTATTCATGTCTCTTGCACAGTTATCAATTGGGTAATGGCTTGATTTTTTTTTTTTTTGTACAATTGATTTTGTTCCTTATATATTTGAGAAATTAGACTTTTGCAGAAATTTTTGTTATAAAGAATTTTTCCCAATTTATTGCTTCCTGTTGTGACAGAGGGTTTGCACACAAGAAGAGTGACAGGCTGACTAATTAATGGATCTGCTCACCTCAATGGGGGAGGGGTCCCAGGAGGTCTAGAATGTTGAGAACCCAGAAGATTCTGACTGGGATTTCAGTTGGCTCTTTCTCAACCTTGAGACACCTAGGAGGAGAGGTCTGGCCAAACCTTTCTCCTGGGGATATACTCATTTTTTTCCTCTCTTGGTGACTGGACATTCTCTCCCTCCCCCCAACCTCCAACACAAATACCCTACTGAATGGATAGCTGAAGAAAACATTTGAATCTCTGTCAAAACTGTACCTCATATCTCCTGGTGCTCTGGGTCTGAACTGTGGCCAGAGGACCAAAGACCAGGGCCAGTCAACCTTACTCTCTCTCAGGGGGCCCAGGCTGCCAAGGCCTGAGTTCCCCCAAACCCGAGAAGGGAGGGAAATGGATAGTTAGAGAAGGGACACCTTCCCCTGCTTTCCTCACTCATTCTTTTCCTGCCAACCATTTTCTTTGTGTTACCCCAGTCCAGTTGACTTAATTTATATTAAAGTTGTCATCCTCTCCCAAAATGACTCAAATGTGAGTGGGACAGCCTCAGGGGGAAGAGTAATCTTCCTGAAGAGAAACCATTAGGCTCTAGTAGTGGAGGAAGTCAAGAGCCAAATTTGTGAGAGCAGCCATAGCTGAGGAGGGAAGGCTGAAAGGGGAAAATTACTCAATTCCCACCCTCCACTTCTCTCTCTGAGCAACCTTAAACCATCAGCTTTCTCTCCTGGATCTTACTTTCAGGGGAGATCTTCATTCTTCCCCTATCTTTTTTTTTTTACCACCAACCAATCCCTCCATTACATGTTCTAATTTTGGTTGCATTGGTTTTGTTTGTACAAAACCTTTTTAATTTAATGTAATGAAAATTATTCATTTTACATTTTGTGATACTTTCCATTTCTAGCTTGGTCTTAAATTCTTTTCTTTCCACAGAAGCATCTTCTGTGAGAATTATCCATGGCTCTTTTCTCACTGGGTCAGACCTTAACATCTCTTTGACCCTATCACTTAATACTGTTTTAGTCTTGGTCATTTTGTTGGATTCTAAAGTGAAAAGTAGTCACCCATACACATTGAAAATCAAACCAAATGTAGATGCATTTGGAAATTGCCTGTTGAGATAGTATTTGGAGACCTAGAATATTCATAGTTCTTAGCAAATAAGAGCAATTTTACTTCAGTTAGAATCCTCTTCTGTTTACTTGAGTACATTGCTTGGTTTTCCATTTACCACTATAATTCCCATCCCAAAAGCCTATTAGTATAGGACTTTCTTAATTGGTGGATCAGTGTCCTAAGTCTGTATGAGGGGAAGGCCATTGATCACTTTCAATAAAAGGAAAGTCACATATTAATTTTTGGCTATTGAACCATTTTTGAAGCTATCTAATATAATAGTCAACTTCAGTAAAAAAACACCTTTTTTTTTTTAACAATTCCTTAGTTTATACTCCTTAGTCAAGGGACTAATTGGTTATAGAAGCAAGGAATCCCTTTCCCAAGACTTTTTGATTTCCTGAAATTATAATCTGTTGTTAAATCTTAGAATGTAAGTATCAAGGCTTCCCCTTTGCTTCCCACACACACAATTCAAAAATCCATTAATTAGAATATCTTAAATAACTAATGTCAACTGTAAAACATCAGGAGGAAAACAGCATATGTCTTCCTTATCTATATTATACATGATGAAGATTTAGACTCAGTAATTTAAATTCCTTCCATAGATCAGAGATCCAGAGCCCAAGTGAATCTGGGAGGAGGGGGGGATTTATATTAATCTACATATGAAGAAGTCATATTACTCTACCAATGGTGATCACTATAAGTTCATGTACCAAATTTATTGAGGCAGAATTATGCAGTGTTAAGTATGAATTTGGAGAGGAAGGACTGGAGTTCAAATCCAGTCTCTGCTACAAGCGTTACCAGTGGTAAGACATTTAATCTGAGTCTCAAGTTACTCAAAAATGAAGAGATTAGACTAGATCAAAACTAAATGAAATGGCCTATAAGCCCCAAATCTATGATCCTGTGTTCCTAATCTCAACTGACCCCTCACTCACTTCCACTCAGTAGACATTTTATTATTTCTTGATAGATTATATAGTCCATATTTTTTATACCAGTGCTTTCATCTGAACATTTTATTTATTTTTTGAATTAATTTATTTAGCCAATTTAGAACATTATTCCTTGGTTACAATAATCACATCATTTCCCTCAATTTCCTCCACACATCCTTCCCACAGCCAATGTGCAATTTCATTGGGTATTACTTGTGTCCTTGATCAAGAACCTATTACCATGTTGTTGGTGTTTGCATTAGGATGTTCATTTAGAGTCTACCTCACCAGCCATATCCCTTCCTTCTGTGTTTCTACTCCAACAGTTTTTCCTCTGAATGTGGATAATGGTTTTTCTCAAGAAGATGTTCAGGATCACTGCATTGCCACTAATCAAGAAGTCCATTACATTCCATTGTACCACAGTGTATTGGTCTCTGTGTGCAATGTTTTCCTGGTTCTGCTCCTTTCGCTCTGCATCACTTCCTGGAGGTTGTTCCAGTTCACATGGAATTCTTTCACTTTATTATTCCTTTGAGCACAATAGTATTCCATCACCAACATATACCACAGTTTGTTCAGTCATTCACCAATTGAAGGGCATCCCCTCATTTTCCAATTTTTGGCCACCACAAAGAGCGCAGTTATGAATATTTTTGTACATGTCTTTTTCCTTATTATCTCATTGAAGTACAAACCCAGCAGTGCTATGGCTGGAGCAAAGGGCAGACAGTCTTTTAGTACCATTTGGGCATAGTTCCAAATTGCCCTCCAGAATGGTTGGATAAATTCACAACTCCACCAGCAATGCATTAATGTCCCCACTTTGCCACATCCCCTCCAGCATTCATTACTTTCTTTTACTGTCATATTAGCCAATCTGCTAGGGATGAGGTGATACCCCAGAGTTGTTTTGATTTGCATTTCTCTGATTATAAGAGATTTAGAACACTTTTTCATGTGTTTATTAATAGTTTTGATTTTTTTAAACTGAAAATTGCCCATTCATGTCCCTTGCCCCTTTATGAATTGGAGAATGGCTTGATTTTTTGTACAATTGGTTTAGTTCTTTATAAATTTGAATATTTAGACCTTTGTCAGAGGTTTTTATTTTGAAGGTTGTTTCCCAATTTGTTGCTTCCCTTCTAATTTGTTGCATTGGTTTTGCTTGTACAAAACTTTTTTAATTTAATGTAATCAAAATGATTTATTTTACATTTTGTAATTTTTTCCTAACTCTTGCTTGGTCTTAAAAATCTTTCCTTTCCCAAAGATCTGACATGTATACTATTCTGTGTTCACCTAGTTTTCTTATAGTTTCCTTCTTTATATTTAGGTCATTCACCCATTCCGAGTTTATCTTGGTGTAGGGTATGAGAGGTTGATCCAAACATTATCTCTCCCACAATGTCTTACAATTTTCCCAGCAGTTTTTATCAAATAGTGGAATTTGGTCTTCAAAGCATGGATCTTTAGGCTTATCATTGACTGTCTTGATGAAGTCATTTACCCTAAGTCTATTCCACTGATCCTCCTTTCTGAATCTTAGCCAGTACCAGATTGTTTTGGTGACTGCTACTTTATAGTTTAGTTTGAGATCTGGGACTGCAAGTCCTTATTCCTTCTCATTTTTTTTTCATGATTTCCCTGGATAACCTTGATCTTTTGTTTTTCCAAATGGACTTTGTTATAATTTTTCTAATTCAGTAAAAAAAGTTTTTTGGTAGTTCAATGGGTATGGCACTGAATAAGTAAATTAATTGGGTAGGATTGTCATTTTTGCTATGTTAGCTCATCCTACTCACAAGCAATCAATGTTTTTCCAATTGTTTAGATCTAGTTTTAGTTGTGTGGAGAGTGTTTTGTAGTTGTGTTCATATAGTTCCTGTATTTATCTCGGCAGATAGATTCCTAAGTATTTTATATTGTCTAGGATGATTTTAAATAGAATTTATCTTTCTAATTCTTGCTGCTGAGATGTGGTGGAGATATATAGAAATGCTGATGACTTATGTGGGTTTATTTTGTTTCCTGCAACTTTGCTAAAGTTGTTGATTATTTTGACTAGCTTTTTGGTTGATTCTCTAGGACTCTTTAAGAAGACCATCATATCATCCACAAAGAGTAATACCTTGGTCTCCTCATTGCCTATTTTAATACCTTCAATTTCTGTTTCTTCTCTAATTGCTACAGCTAGTGTTTCTAGTACAATGTTAAATATTAGAGGTGATAATGAGCATCCTTGTTTCACTACTGATCTTATTGGGAAGACTTCTAATTTATCTTCATTGCAGATGATGTTAATGATGGTTTTAGATATATACTATTTATTATTTTTAGGAATGATCCTTCTATTCCTATACTTTCTAGTGTTTTCAATAGGAATGGGTATTTTATTTTGTAAAAGGCTTTTTCTGCATCTATTGAGATAATCATATGATTTTTGTCAGTTTGCTTGTTAATATGGTCAATTATGTGGATGGTTTTCCTAATATTGAACCATCCTTACATTCCTGATATGAATCCTACGTGGTCATATTGAATAACCCTCGTGATCACTTGCTGGAGTCTTTTTGCTAGTATCCTATTTAAGATTTTTGCATCTATATTCATTAAGGAGATTGATCTATATTTTTTCCCCTCTGTTTTTGACCTGCTTGGCTTTCGAATTAGTACCATATTTGTGTCATAAAAGGAATTTGGTAGAACTCCTTCTTTGCTTATTCTGTCAAATAGTTTGTATAGTATTGGTATTAGTTGTTCTTTGAATGTTTGATAGAAATCACTTGTGAATCTATCTGGACCTGGGGATTTTTTCTTAGGGAGTTCTTTGATGGCTTTTTCTGATATGGGGTTGTTTAGGTAATCTATTTCTTCCTCTGTTAATATAGGCAATTTATATTTTTGTAAATATTCATCCATATCACTTAGATTGCCATATTGGTTGCCATATAATTGGGCATAATAGTTTTTAATGATTGCTTTAATTTCATCTTCATTAGAAGTAAGGTCTCCCTTTTCATCTTGGATACTGTCAGTTTGGTTTTCTCCTTTCCTTTTTTTAATTAGATTGACCAGTACTTTGTCTATTTTCTTTGCTTTATCAAAGTACCAGCTTCTAGTATTTTTTTTTAATTTTATAGTATTTTATTTGATCATTTCCATGCATTTTTCATTAAAGACAAAGATCATTTTCTTTTCCTCCCTCCCACCCCCTGTGGCCGACGCGTGATTCCACTGGTATCATATGTGTTCTTGACTTGAACCCATTGCCATGTTGTTAGTATTTGCATCAGAGTGTTTGCTCAGAGTCTTTCCTCTGTCATGTCCCCTCAGCCATTGTAGTCAGGCAGTTGCTTTTCCTTGGTGTTTCTACTCCCTCAGTTTGCCCTCTGCTTTTGGATAGTGTTTTTTTTCTCCTTGATCCCTGCAGATTGTGCAGGGACATTACACCGCCACTAATGGAGAAGTCCATTATATTCGATTATACCACAGTGTGTTTGTCTCTGTGTACAATATTCTCCTGGTTCTGCTCCTCTCGCTCTGCATCACTTCCTGGAGGTTGTTCCAGTTCACATGGAATTCCTCCACTTTATTGTTCCTTTGAGCACAATAGTATTCCATCACCAACATATACCACAATTTGTTTAGCCATTCCCCAATTGATGGGCATCCCCTTATTTTCCAATTTTTGGCCACCACAAAGAGCGCAGCTATGAATATTTTTGTACAAGTCTTTTTGTCCATTATCTCTTTGGGGTACAAACCCAGCAGTGCTATGACCAGCTTCTAGTATTATTTATTAAATCAATAGTTCTTTGACTTTCAATTTAATTAATTTCTCTTTTGATTTGTAGGATCTCTAATTTAGTCTTTATGTGAGGATTTTTAATTTGTTCACTTTCTAGTTTTTTAATTTGCATGCCCAATTCATTGACCTCTGCCCTCTCTAGTTTGTTAATATATGAACTCAAGGATATAAATTTCCCTCTTAGTACTGTTTTGGCTACATCCCATAGGTTTTGAAAGGATGTCTCATCATTGTCATTTTCTCCAATGAAATAATTAATTGTTTCTATGATTTGTTCTTTAACCATTTTTGGAAAATTGTATTTTTTATTTTCCAATTAATTTTTTATTTATTTCTCCATGTACCCTTACTAATTGTTATTTTCATTGCATTGTGATCTGAGAAGGTTTCATTTATTATTTATGCTCTTTTGCACTTGTTTACAATGCTTTTATGTCTTAATACATGGTCAATTTTTGTGAATGTACCATGTGCTGCTGAAAAGAAGGTGTATTCCTTTTTGTCACTGTTTATTTTTCTACACATATCTACTAACTTTAATTTTTCTAAGATTTCATTCACTTCCCTTACCTCTTTCTTATTTATTTTTTTTTGGTTTGATTTATCTAGTTCAGATAGAGGGAGGTTCAGGTCTCCCACTAGTATAGTTTTTCTATCTATTTCATCCTTTAACTCCTCTAGTTTCTCCTTTAGAAATTTGTGTGCTATACCATTTTGTGCATACATGTTGAGTACTAATATTTCCTCATTTTCAATGCTGTCTTTTATCATGATGTAATTATCTTCCCTATCTCTTTTAACTAGATTTATTTTTACTTTGGCTTTGTCAGATGTGATTGCGACTCCTGCCTTCTTTTTATCAGTTGATGCCCAATAGATTTGGCTCCATCCTCTTACTTTCACCTTACGCGTATATACCTTCCTCATGTGTGTTTCTTGTAGATGGCATATGGTAGGGTTTTGGATTCTAATCCACTCTGCTATTCACTTGCGTTTTATGGGTGATTTCATTCCATTCACATTCAGAGTTATGATTGCCAGCTCTGTATTTCCCAGCATTTTGACTTCCACTCCTAATCCTGCCTTTTCATCTTCCACTATTTCCTTCTACACCAATTTTTGTTTTTAATCAGTCCCTCCAGTTCCCAACCTTTTTTTATTTCCTTTTCTTCCCCCTCCCTTTTTATACCCTCCTTATTTTCTTTGCAGTCTTTTTAAAACTACCTCCGGTTGTCTCCATCCCTTGTACTGCTTCTCTCCCCACCGGTTCGTTTGTTACCCTTCTACTTCCCTATAGGGTGCAACTCAATTCTCTGCCCCAATGGATTGGATTGTTTTTACTCTTTGGGTCAATTTCACTGAACATAACAGTTGAATATTTCCTATCTCCAACCTCTTCACCCTTCCAGTGTATTGATGTTCTCCCCCCTTCCTCCATGAGCTACTTCGTGACATATAATTTTATCCCCTTTTGTTTCTTTCCCCATTTCTTTTAGTATTAACCCCTTTTTAGCTCTAATTGTGTATATGTGCATATATAGTCATACACATGTATATGTATTTATGCATACATATATCTATATGCATATTTATATCTTGTCATTTCATCTTATTCAGTTTGTCATTGTTTCCTCTAAGTATAATTCTTCTAGTTGCCCAGGTGATAATAACAATTTTTAATAGTTACCAATGACCTCTTTTCCTATAGGGATACATTTTATTTTAACTTATTATGCCTCTTAAACATTTTTTTTAATTTTGTTTTGTTTTTCTTTTTCCCTTCTTTTTTAAATTACCTTCTCTTGAGTTCTGTTCTTGGGCATCTTCATAAAAATCTATATTCAGGCTAGACTACTAGCTTTTTCTGATGTTTAACTCTACAGCTCCAGCCCCTACATCTTACCATGACCAGTGACCAGAACACTGTCCTGAGAATCACATTTTCCTTCAAGGCTCAACAAATGCTGATTTCTTCCATTTAATATTTCCTGATTTCTCCAATTGATAGATTGTTCTTTATCTTCCTCAGTTTTCTTTTTTTTTATTATACTTATGTTGTATTTTTACCTTTATACCTCTCTCTTAGTAGTATATATATTCTTTGAGGTCAGAGCTTGTTTTCCATTTTTGTCTTTGTCTTCCAAGGGCCTTGCACATAGCAATCACTTTATTAATTTTGTGAAATTGAATTAAATTAAATTGATTATGGTCACTGATGAACTGTGATACAGCTTTTAAAGATCTTGAGGTATAAAAATTTCCAACTGTTTTGCATTCTCATATTCAATTACACCTTTGGCCAGAAATTTCTGTATGTCTAGGCCAAATCCTTCTTGTTAAAATTTAAGTTCTTAGTCAGTCTTCTATGTAGGTGGCTGACAACTTATTTATGTCACTATAAGAAATGCCTTCAGGACACATACAGTGAAGGGTAATATTAAATGATTAGGTACTCCTATAGAATGCTGGGAATGAGAAATGGTGCATCTTTAAAGCATTTTTTTCAATTAGCAAAGATCTATTTCTACTGTCTCCTCTACCCTCCCACTGAAATAAAAAAAAATCTGCTCATATACATAGTCAAGCAAAACATACTCTTATATTAGCTGTTTCCTAAAAATTGTGTCTTATTTTATATATATATATATATATATATATATATATATATAGCTTATCACATTTCTATCAGGAGGTGAGTAGCCTTCATCAATATTCTATATTTGGGGCTGATCATTGATTGATTTTTCTTTTTTGTTCAGAAAGACTCTAAGACAGTAAACCAGAATTATAGAATTATGCTCTCTGGTAGTAACTATACATGTAATCCAAAGAGGTAGGGTGGGGAGGGAAGACAGGCAATCTATGTTAAACTTCTGTTGCTATTTCTTAGAGTATTTTTTATTTCTCCCTTTTTATCCACTTTCAAGTGTAAAGGCGACCTCCCTGATCTCTTAATCTTCTGGGCTGCTTACTCTCTCTTTCTCTTTGGTGGAGGTCAAGTCACTATCAAGCAAGAAAGGCTGCAGGAAGGAAGTAACCTTTGAGTTGAATTTCAAAGGAAACTAGGAATTCTAAGAAGTGAAGGAAAAGATTGAGTTTATTCCAGGCTTGGGGGACAGGCTAATAAAATCACCAATAATGAAATAGAATTATATATATATATATATATATATATATATATATATATATAAAACAACACACTGGCCTGTTTGCTGGTTCATTGTCTATACAAAGAGTAGTAATATATATATTATGTACAATAAGCCTAGAAAGAACTTTGTGAAATAAACTTTTCAAAAGTTCCATGCATTTATATATTAGCACAAATACTTCAAGATGTTTTATTATTTTGATAACTGTCCTTTTTTACTCAGTGGTCTTTTATCTCTGCTTCCCACTTTCCTCCTTGAAAAATGACCATCCTACTTCAAAATTTTCATGAAATCAGAGGCAGAACTGACCTCTTACTATCTGTGAAATAAGAGAGAGAGAAAAAAAATAAAATGAAAGAGAGATGGTTAGGCAGTATTAAGCTCTCAGTTTGAAAAGTTACTCCACATAAGCTCACTTTCAATTGTGAATGCATGTTGTTAAGGGCTTTAAATGCTAGACAAAATAGTTCTCATTTGATCTTAGAAGTAAGAGGGAACTACTGGACTTTGGTGAGTAGAGAAGTGACATAGAACTTGACTTTAGAAATGTCACTTGGGCAGCTGTACTGAGGAAAGAATGGAAAGAGGTGAGAAACTTGGACAGAAACGTAAATTAACATGCCATTGCAATAGTCCAGACAAAAGGGCCTAAACTATGCTGCTGGTCATAAGATTAGAGGACAGGAGACAGATGTTCACATTGAAAAGACACCTTCTGATTAGCTCTGTGGGGTAATTCTGAAAATTAAGGTGTTTGTCATTGTGGGTAACCTGAGCACCCTTAACTTGGGATTTCATGAAGAATTTGAGATAATAGAGTACTGCCATTCTTTGAGAAGGGAAATGAGGGGCCCAAGAAGAGAAACAATAAGTAAAAAAAAGATAGTATCACTGGAATAGTAAAACAATGTTTCTCTTCCAGTTACTACATACAAGAAACGTTTTTACATTTATTTCCCACATTTTCACAGGCCATTTTTAAAATTTCATGCAGACTATTACCAGAGAATGTGTAATAGGATATTTGCCATATCTTGCATGGCTAGAAATTGAAAATGCCACTAAATGCACTGAAGAATCAATGAGAAATCATTCCTGCCTTTAGGAGTATCCTTCCCCCTGCTTTCCCTAAACCTTATTATTGTGGTCTTTATACATTCAAAGCCTGACTTCCATAGTGATACACTGGACCTGTGGTAGATGAAGGTCTCAACTTAATCATCTTGTTGAAACCTCAAGATTAGCAAAGGTTATGCAAGGTTTTGCACTATACAATCCTCAAAACCCTCTTCTCTCTTAGCTACTTAACTGCTCCCAGGAAGAACTGCCACAAGGAGGATTGTCTGAAAGCATTGACCCCAGGAGAGCCACATTGAGAAGATATTAAAGGAAATGTTCAGAGAGATGATCATTTTACCAAGTTCTCAAATCTACTTCAACAACAACAAAAAAAGATCAGTACACAAATGTGACAAGTCATCCCAACTGCCCTTGGACAACTTCATCTTGCTCTAAATATCCTTGAGCTCTACACTTTCTGAAACTGGGCATAGCATCCATTCTGAAAAGCTTATTCCTCTTTCTGACTTCCCCACTTCTATTCAAGGCAGCATAATCCCCCCTCAGAGTGATATTGAACTTCTCCTCCCTTACCTTAATCAACCAGGTACTAAGTCTTGTCCATTTCCTGTGAATACTCTAATGGTATAGCCAAATCTTGGAGTGGGGACTTCCTGTACCTATACATAACTGATAGACAAGTCTACAAATTAAGTGACTTTCCAGGGTCACATACTTAGTAAGTATCATAAACAGGACGTGAATTTAGGTCTCCTTTGTTTCAAGGTCAGCACTCTAGCCTATATACCACATTTCTTATGCACTATCTCTCTTATCCATTCTTTCCATCTATATGCTTTGTCTTCATCACCTTTTATTGTGAATTATTGTAGTAATTCCTCACTGTTTTTCCAGTCCCAGTATTTCCTCTTCTTATTTGTGATATAACATTTGTAAAGTACTTGGCATGATGCTATCAAAATAACTGAATGCTATTTACTAAATATGGCGGCTAGGTGGCACTATGGATAGAATTCTAGATCTGGAGTTAGAGCACCATTGTCCAAATCTGGGCTCAAGGACCTATTAGCTTGGGCAAGTCACCTATCCCTATTTGCCTCAGTTTCCTCATCTATAAAACAAGCTGCAGAAGAAGATGACAAACCATTCTCTTATCTTTGCCAAGAAAACCAAATAACAGCAATCCTTTTTAGATGGAATTTGTAAACCTCTACTATGGATAAAGTTAGAGATAGATATATGATTAAGGATAGGAATTGTACTTATGATTTCATTGGTAGAGAGAACCTCCAGGTAAGGAAATTCCTTCTACTAATGCAGGATTCTTCCCTGCCATTTTTAGGCTTTGAAAGTAGTCAAAGACAGTGAGGAGGTAGATCACACAATTGGGATATATGAGAGATAATTCTTGAACGTAGATCTTTCTGATTTCAAGACCAGCTCTATCCTTGGTTCTCACTATATAATAATTTATATTTTTGAGGTGCATAGGAATACTTTAAAATTTTCAAGGTATTTTGGGAGGGAGAAGACTTTTTTAGGTGGCAAAATGCATAGATACATGCATTTTTTAAAAGAGTACCAGGGAAATTCTAAGGAACAAGAAAGGATAAAGCACATTATGTATGTGTGGGGTGGGGCAGATTGGAGAACACTAAGAAGAGAAAAGATATAAAAGTATGGCTGTTGCCAGCTCCATTTTCTTTAGTGTTAGTTTGAACAATTGTGATTCACATTTCTTTAGTACTTGAGGTTTATAAAATATAAGCATTATTAGCCCAAATTTACTGATGAGTTTGAAAAGTGGCTCTATGGCACTGTTTGACTTGGACTCATTCCAGGGCTTTGTGATTGAAAAGAATCAGGAGATGAATGAGTGAGCTCTGGGAATAGTAAATGCTCTAGTATTTGGCAAAGAGGTTGTGTATGAAGGGCTGTTAATTGTGCACAAAGGTAGAGTGCTGAACTTGATATCAAAAAGACATGAGTTCAGATTCTGCTTCAGATACTAGCTGTTTGATTCTGGAAAGTCCAAGTTCCATGCTTCTGTTTACTCATCTGTGAAATAGTGATAATAAGAGTATCTACTTCACAGAATTGTGAGGATGTAAAAAAGATAATATATATCAGGTACTTTGCAAACCTTTGTCAGAAACACGGAACCTTGAAAAACATGGAACCACCAACGTAGTTAGAAAGAACAAGTCTTTAATCAGGACAAGGGTGATGATGCTCTAATGGCCTCCACACAGAGTCATGTGCAAAATATCACACAGACACAAGCTCCAAGACTCTGGAAATACTGTCTCTGGAAACATTCCTGTCAAAGGGGATTATCCAATGAGCTGAAGAACTTGGGGTCATATACACCTTTGGAGGAATTAAGGACAGGAAGAACAATTGATTGGCTTACATGTAGACAAAGGAAGGAGGATTCCAACCAGGGACTGGGCTACCTGGGAGAAGCCTAGGTACAAAGGAAGAAAGTTCTAAGACAAAACAGTACTTAATATTTTCTTATATCTATTAATTTTATCTAGGCTGAGGTCATTGGGTATTTTAAGGTTTATTCATCAGTCTAAGACAGGGGTTAGTCTGGGACTTCCCTGAAGGTAAATTCCCAAGGGCCAAAATTAAATATGGAGGTTTCATAAAACAAGACATCCACCTAGCAGTACAATATAAATCTAAGTACTTATTATTTCTCTTTGTATTCCTAGAATCTACCATCTTGTCTTTCACAAGCAACTAAATAGATGGCAGTTGAAGAACTGAGCATTTATCCAATGTCTATATGTTAAAGGTATAACCACAAAAATGCTAAGTTTATATTTATCCAAATTATATGATTTCTAAGACCCATAATAATATTATATTACTTCTCTCTTTTCCTCTATGGACCCATTCTTAATCTTGAGTTCCCTTCAAGTTCATTTTTCAAATTCTTATTACATTTCATTTTTCAGTGACTTTGAAAGTCTTTTCTTAAAGGATTAACATCACTGGTAAAAGAAATAGTTGGTAAACCTTTCAGTGTATATAGTTTTGAATAAATATTATTATTAGTCATATTATTTATTGTATACATTCAAAGATGAACCTGGTTGTATGATTTTGTTTCCTATAGGGATGGTGTCTTTTTGAATGGCTTAAGGTTATAATGAGGAAGGCTTAGATAAAGGAAACTTACAGACTCCTTGGATAGGAAGATCAATTCTATAACAAAACCTTTTTGAGGTTAAATTGGTGGTATGCATGGCAGTTGAGGTTAGGTTTTAATTTATGCTCTTGTCAAAATAATTCTTAATTTTGTAGTTCTGTTTCAGATATTTTTAAATATAATTTTTATTTTATTTTAAAAAATGTTTTTCCATGGTTACATGATTCATATTGTCTTCCTTCCCCCTTCCCTTTCCCCTCCCAGAACTGATAAGCAATTCTACTGGGTTATACATATATTAACACTCAATACCTATTTCCACATTATTCATTTTTGTAATAATCTTTTAAAATCAATCTCCAAATCAAATGCCCATATAAACAAATGATAAATCATGTTTTCTTCTGCATTTCTTCTTCAACCATTCTTTCTTTAGATGTGGATAGAATTCTTTCTCCTGTTTTAGGATTTTGGAAACTCCTCCTTTCCAATATTGTTTAACTGACAACAACTTCCAAAAATAGCTCAAAGTTGTATTATAAAATGTGTATTAAAATAGCAGTCTAGATACTAGTCTTACATAATTCAAAGTAAATTTATGGGTTAATTTGACTATTGAAGAAAGAGGCATATTTTATATTTAAAATATGTTTTTAGTGCCTTCCTATACTTAATTTGGTTTATTCCCCCCTACAACTAATTTACAGAATAATATTCCTAAGAACTATGGCTAATTTTAATTGAGATCATAATACATTGACTAAGAAAATAACTTGGTTTTCCTTATAAAATAGTCAGTGATTGCCATAGAAGTTATTCATTTCACTTAATTTCAGCTCATTTAAGTTTAAGTTCTGTTAAGTTCATTTCATTTCAGTATAATGGCTTATACATTAAAGCAACAATTATAACTGTGAACACATCCTGAAAGATCAAATATTCATACATGCCCACACACATACAATTCTAATAAAATGAAGCCCTTTCAATTTCTTGGTCATTAGAATGTATGAGCAACGCCTTGCTTGTGCTATGGAAAAATATATATGTCATATTTTATTTGAAATAAGATTATCAATTGTTACATATTTTAGACCTATATTTTAGAGAAAATTCAAGAAAGGGGCAATAAATCAAGGGGGAAATCATTGTAAAAAATCTAATAGCATTAAGAACTTTGCCTTTTGAGCTATGTTATCACTATAACTACTTGATAGGGTCATTCTATTGTATTTCACTTTTTCAATTACATTATAATAAAATGCTGCTTTCTTAGTATAGATATACCACCATGCCTAATATCATTAACTAGTTGCATGAAAATGTCAGATGAAACAATTAGTTTCACTGGAAAAGTGTCTGAAATAGGGAATTGTCAAAAGCCCTGGTAGTTCAGTGTCAACACTTCATGGTAGGATTTTATTGTTGTAAAGTAACTATGGTTGGGATATTTTCATGCACAGTCATATAGTGATGCTTTGACTGACAAATTCCTTGGGAACAAAATTCCATTTACAGAATTAGCAATATCAAAACAGGTAAACAGACCACAAATTATTTTCCTAGATTGTTTGTAGTCAAACCACTCCTAGTTGCCTGTGCAAAACAGAGTGCCAAGAACTCCCCTCCTTTATATGCCTCTAATCTAAGGTAAATAGGACCCACTTCATGCAAAATTGTGAATCCCCCAAAGTTAGCTATTTTGTGTTTGTTTCAGGTCTCATCTTTCTTCACATTTGTTCTCTTTTGTAGCAATCTACCTCCTAATTTCAAATGTTCAATGCTTTTCTTTTTCTGTTTGACTCTTTACCTTCTGTTTTAGAATTAATACTGTGTTAAGTTAGTTCAGTAACTTGCCCAGGGTCACACAGCTAGCAAATGAATGAGGCTAGATTTCGACCCAGGAAACGGAGGATTTATGGTCTCCAGGCCTGGCTCCCTACTGACTGAGTCACCTAGCTGCTCTATGCTCAAAACTTTTCTACACTCTTTTTCTTCCTTGACTCTCTCAATTCAAGGATGAATTGATTAGTAATATAGGCAGCACAGTATAATGAAATAACTAACATAGTCAATCAAATGAGCATTTCTTAAGAATTTACTAGGTGTTAGGCACAATCTTAGGTCCTCTAGATACAAATACAATTGTTTCAGGAAGTTTATATACTAATTTAGGCATAAACTTTAGTTCTAACTGTGACTATGCAACTATCTATTTTCATGTGACATCAAAGTCTTTTTTAGTTGGGTAGAGAGTTCACTGGGATCAGAAGATTTGGGTTTGAATCTCAGTTTGTATTCTTTGGGGCTACCATTTTGTTGGGTGGAATATAGAGAAGTATACTAGGTAATAGTTCAATTAGATGGGTTAGAACCTGGATGAATGACCAGTAAAGGGTAATAAATAATAGTTGATATTTGGGAAATGAACTTTTTTTTCCCCCCCCTGGAAAGGGAAATCAAGTTTAGCTGCTGAAAGATGTGCATAATAAAGGCAGGGATATCAGCAAGGTTGGGAGAAACCAATAACCTTTTCTTCTTAGCTTACCTTTTACTGGGATCAAATTCTTTTAAAGGAGAGTGGATTATTGGGAATACCAAACTCAGCCCAGACTTATGAGAAAAAAAGATGATTTAAACCTGAGGATACTCTGTTTGGTTTTAGTTAGCTAAATGTGGGGGGTATAACTAAAGAAATGTCCATGTAATCTTACCAGGGTTAGGTTGTAGCTTTTATACCTTGGCAGGCTAGAACTGGTATGGACAGAATTGTCTTGAAGAGATGAGTTCAGAAATTTGTAGCAGAAAGGAACACTTATAAGAGATTGTATGCTCTTTGGTCACCACAGTAATATTCAGCTGAGATTACATGCTCAGAAATCACCAAGAGACTTTCAGTGAATAGCAGAACAAAATAATGTAACCAGAAACCACCAGAGTTCCTGCAACATTGGAACTATGCATTATTCTTCCATACATGTGCTATGATTATATGTGTTCCACTTATGTGTGATCTTTGTGCTTTCTTTCCCCATTAATGGTGTTTATGTAATAGAATATGCCCCTAGTTCTGGTGCCTGGAGTTATTTTATTATGATATTTCTTATTTTGCAATCTCATTAAATGCCATTGATATACATTAAATTTATGTTTTGATTGGTGAGAAAAAAGATGTCCTTGGTTGGGGGCTCATGAATAGAATATCTTTAACCCAGGAGAATTGTTCTGATAACCCTACATGTGAGAGGGAAATGCCCTGTGCATAACATGTAAACCTAGAAGGTCTCCAGTAGAATAAATTTGGGTTTGTAATTGGCTCTATTCTAGCACTTTAAAAAATAAATTATTTGGATAAAACCATTCATACTTATCTAATTTTCAGGTGATTCAAATCTGGGAAGCATTTCTAACATGCTGGATCTAAAAAATGCTTAACTCATTTGAACAATGGGCAAAATCTAGTAAGATGAATTTTGGCAAGCATAAATATAAATTCTACTTGTGTTCCAAAGATCAGCTTCAAAGGAAAAAAGGAAATATGGCTATGAGGGAGTTTATAAGAAACTAAGCTTTTAGCTTTAGGGTACCACAGGCTATCAATATGTTATTAATGCATTGAGGAGGTCAAAAATGGGACTGGATCTTGGGCTGCATTAAGAGACGCGTGGCTTCCTGAAACAATGAGGTAGTTTCTCTGCTGTCTTCTAACCTGGTCAGATCCCATATGGAATTTTTGTTTAGTTCTGTACACAGTGTTTTAGGTAGGGCATTAAGAAACTATCCAGAATAGAGTAGCCAAGGTGGTGAAGGCTTGAGTTTATATCAAAGGAGAATTAGTTGAAAGAACTCTGTTTAATCTGGAAAAGAGCAGACTCAGATGGGGCATTCTAGTTGTCTCAGAATATTTGAAAGGTTATCCTATAGAAGACAGATTAGGTTTATTCTATTTGGCCCTAGAAGACAAAACTCAGACCAATGAATGGAGATTTCAAAGAGTTCAATTTTACTTTGATGACTGGAGCAAAGAAAGCAACAATAAAGAAAACCCAAATATTTTCTACCAATGTTCCAAGGTGGAATGGGCTATCTTCAGAGATGGTAGGGTTTTCCTCCTTCGAGGTCTCAATGACCATTTGACAGGAATATTTTAGTGAATTATTTTAATGACCACAAAAGTAGTTTTCAACTGTATAAATACTGTGATTTTGTGACTTTGGATCTACCAATATACAAAGGAACCCCAGCCTTCAACCTCATATATTTTTCTTTGTCTCTCTATCTCTGTCTCTGACATTTGATGCTTAATTTCTTCTGAACTGTGCTTATGCTTATAAATGTTACATTTCAACTCTGTCATGTTTAACCTAAATTTATTAACTAGCCAACTATTTTTCTGATTTCTGGCTTTCAGTTCCTTTGTCCTTGAGTTCATTTATTCCATCCGTGATGTTCAGCATAGTCACCCTCTCTGCCTGCTGCTGGAGGTACACCCTCTGCCTGGCGAGTTACTTCATAGTCTGTAAAAGACATTTGAGTTCTCAGTGCATGCTGGTTATGATGGCAGGGGGCGGGCCTGGGAAAGGAAGCTGGGAGAGAAGAGTGCGCCCAGCAAAATGAGAAGGCATCTTATCACTTGGCTGGGAAGGTTTTAATACAGGCTTCTCACCAATCCATACAAACTTCTGCCTTTCAACTAGTCTGGCCATAGGTAGAAAAAGAAAAGGAAAGTTTCCCCCCAGATACCATGTGGCCTCCGAAAACATTATCTGCAGCAGATGTGTGGATGATGGTAATGCCACGTAGCACAAGGCTTTCCATTGCTCTGCCTCTTTCCAAGTCCCATTTGCATCTGCCTGCTGGATTAATATACTCGCTGTAATAAAACCGGCATGGATGTTGGCTAACTCACGGTTTGCTAAAGGTTCTTTATGGCAACATGCTTCATTGTTTACCTAGGTGTGTGGCAATATTCGTCCAAAAGCAAGCAGAGTCAGAGAAAGGCTGAAGCAAAGAAGGATTTGTCATTTAGAAAGCAGTGCAGATGAGGCCCTGAGAAAACCTTTGCCAAGTCACAGGTGCACACCACCTGAGAATGTGAAATCATATGCCCAGGGGGCAGGGGGAGGTGGGGCCGAGGCGATCTCAGAGTCTGCAATGCCCCTATCACAAAGCACAATTGGGCATCTGTTCTATATTTTGGTCTTTTTTTCAATTAGGCCTATTGATGTTTCTCACAGGTTAACATACATCTCCACAAAACAGAGCTAAAAAGGAGACTGAGGTGACAGAATAGGGATGGAGGAGGCTTCTAAGCCCCATGGGAGACATTTTCCAACATTAAGAAAGCTGCATTGATGAAAGAGAAGGTCATCCTGCCCCTGTTTTTTCCTCTTGCTCTGCTAATGCTCTGTCTGCTGTCTGCCTCTACTCCTCTTAGGGGCTAGCCTGTCTGCTTTCCTTTTCTTTTTTCCTGGAATGAGCCTTATTGACATAAAAGAGAACCACCAAGACCAGGAGCTTTGCTTAATGAATACAAGGCTCATACTGGGGAGGATATTGATCCTAGATTTGTGGCAAATGAAAATGTACTTATTTCATGCCTAATGAAGTCTTTTAAAAAGTTTTTCTTTTCCCTAACAATAGCTAGAATTATAGCATCCCCCCATGAGACTTGAAGGTTCCTCTGACCTCTCGTTACTATTCCCCTCCTCTCAATCGCTCCCTCTCTCTCTATCCCTCTCTCTCT
Source organism: Monodelphis domestica (assembly GCF_027887165.1). Classification (NCBI taxonomy): domain Eukaryota; kingdom Metazoa; phylum Chordata; class Mammalia; order Didelphimorphia; family Didelphidae; genus Monodelphis; species Monodelphis domestica. Next base: position 62,118,929 of record NC_077234.1, read on the forward strand.
CTCTCTCTCTTTCCCTCTCTCTTTCTGTCTCTTTGTCTCTCTCTCTGTCCCTGTCCCTGTCTCTGTCTCTCTTCTGTCTCTCTGTCTCTCTTCTCTCTGTCTCTGTCTCTCTCCTCTCTCTCTCTCCTTTCTCTTTCCTTTTCTCTTTCTGTCTCTGTCTCTGTCTCTCTCTCCATTGAAATATGGAGGGAAATGTCATAAAATGTATTATGTGTTAAGCACTGTTCCAGGTAGGTGCCAAGATAATTTGATGATTAATATCCCATTCAATAATACATTGTCAATATATGTAGTATGATAAGTGATATGGTTTATATATACACAGGGCCTAGAGTCAGGAAGACCCAAATTCTAATCTAACCTCAGACACTTAGTAGCTGGGTAGCTTGGGTCAAGTCATTCACTCTCTGCTTCGGTTTCCTCAACTGTAAATCAGGATAATAACAGCACCTATGTTGTGGGATTGTTGAGAGAATCAAATGACAGCATCTGTAAAGCATTTAGGACAGTTCGTGGCTCATAGTAGGTACTATTTCAGTGTTTATTGCCTTCCCCCTTCCTTCCTTCCTTCCTTCCTTCCTTCCTTCCTTCCTTCCTTCCTTCCTTCCTTCCTTCCTTCTTTCCTTCCTTCCTTCTTTCCTTCTTTCTTTCTTTCTTTCTTTCTTTCTTTCTTTCTTTCTTTCTTTCTTTCTTTCTTTCTTTCTTTCTTTCTTTCTTTCTTTCTTTCTTTCTTTCTTTCTTTCTTTCTTTCTTTCTTTCTTTCTTTCTTTCTTTCTTTCTTTCTTTCTTTCTTTCTTTCTTTCTTTCTTTCTTTCTTTCTTTCTTTCTTTCTTTCTTTCTTTCTTTCTTTCTTTCTTTCTTTCTTTCTTTCTTTCTTTCTTTCTTTCTTTCTTTCTTTCTTTCTTTCTTTCTTTCCCAAGTATCAATTCCAAGATAGAAGAGGAGCAAGGACTAGACAATTGAGTTTAAGTGACTTATCCAGGGTCACACATCTGGGAAGTATCTGAGGCCACATTTCTGATCCCGACTTTCTATCCTCTGAGCCATCTAGATGTCTCTCTGCCTTTAAACCTCTCCTCAGATTTCAGTCTAAGAAAATAGACAAATAACTGTTTTCAGCTTATTTATGCATTCTAAAATAACTCATTGATACCCTAGACCACATTAGCACTTCTGAAGTCATTACAGACCTTCTATACCCCTACAATTATAACAAGGACTTTTTGCAAACTGAACAAATATCACAAGCAAACTCACAAATAATACAATTATGACTCTAAGTTGAGGCTAAGGGGGTACTCCACCCTTGACAGGATGAGGGGAGGGGAGTGGGTGGATGAGGCAAAAGTCCTGGCATGAGGTTCCTGCTGGGAATGACAATGCCTGAGAGGGAGGGTAAGGAGGAAAGATCTCTCACCCTAGTAGGCCATCTGGTAGCTTCTTATTGGAGCTAATTATTCTTGCTAACTAGGTGTTAAGTTCCACTATTTCCTTGCTGTTCAATGATTGCAAGTGCTGTCAGTGCCTGTTAAGTCTTCCCCTTAAGATAAAGCCCCAGTTGCCCTGCCCTATCCATGTTCTTTCCAGCTCCAGTTCTGTAGACATTCTCTGTATTTTTGATACTTGTCTTACCTTAAGTGGGAAGAATATCTTATATGTATAATATTGCATCTGAGAAAAGATTATGGCTAGATTTTCTTAGCAATTTCCCATTTAATCAAAATCAAAACCCAAACCCATGCTATATCAGTTCAGGTGAAGGCAGGAGATCAAAGTATGCAGCTTCTGAGAACCCTGTGTAATGGGGCTGTCTTGAGGAAGAGTAAAATAGAGTCACCAAATGGGCAAAGAATACATCTTTCAGATGAAGGTAACGGGGCTTTAGTTGCTGTGGATGACTGCTGTTCCTCTGCAGTCCAGTTCCTGGACTTCCCTGTAATGTAGCATACCATGAATCATTAAAGCAAGCACCACTTAGGGGCTCCTTGTGTATGATAGCTGAACAGTGTAAGCTTAACTGCCTCACAGCTCACTGCTACCTCCATCTGCTACCTTTCACAGTTTTGCTAAACTCCATAACTAATACTCTCTGCTGCATTTAAATCACTGGAGAGGCTGAGGTCTGAAGACCTTCAAAGAGTAGCAGGATAATGTTGTTTCACCCTCTCCTCTCCTCCTCCCCTTTCTTCCCTGAAGATTTTTTAGATGTTACTTGAGAACAGGACTTATAAGAAGTTCCTGATGGAGTCCCTCCTTATACCCCCAGCATTAAACTATCTTGTTTCTTTCACAACGTACTTGACTAAAGGAAGGAAAACTTATATTTTATGAATTCTCACAATCACCTTCTTTCCAGAAAACTAATTTGCAAAAGCATTTTTCTTTTATCGAGCGATGTTAACATACCAGACAGTTATTCCCCCAAATTTGAGTGGAAGTCGCAGTGGAGAGGCTACAGGGGATATAAAACACGGGAATTGTAAATCTCAGGGTTAGGAATGTTGCAGGCTACATCAAGTCCAGGCAACTCACAAAGAAGACGTCCTGAGCACTAGAGGCCTCGTGATATATGTTGTTGGAGAAATAGAAGCACTGACCAACCCACAGACCTTTGAATAATTGAAGTGCATTAAGACCCATTCCTCATTAAAAGGACTAGAAAAAATTATTTTTCCTCATTAGCTCTAGTGACAAACCAATATCTAAAGCCCATAGGCTTCAAAAAATCCCTGACATAATAATGCATATCAAGGAGTGTGTGAATTACAGAAGAACCAAATCATAGTTTGGGGAAGGACTTCAGAAGTCATCTAACATGATAGGTGCCTGTGTTAGTATCACTTCTATGATATCCCCGACCACCTGCCCTATAGTGAGGGTGGTGGCTCACTGCCTTCTAAAGTTGTTTCTTCCATATCCAGATTGTTCTAATGGTTTGGAAATTTTTGTTAGATCTAGCTGAAATCTTTTTCTGTATATTCCACACATTACTCTGAGTTAATCCTGGTAGATCCAAGAATAATAGATCTACTCTTTCTTCCCTATGACAGATCTTTGAATATTTTAAGAAAACTATTGGATCTCCTACCATCTTTTCTCTAGGCTAAGTCTACCTTGGGATCCTTAGAACAGCTAAGTTGTACAGTGGTTAAGGTCATGGACCTGAAGTCAGGAAGATTCATTTTCCTAAGTTCAAATGTGGCCTCAAACACTAGTGCTGTGACTCTAGACAAGTCACTTAATCTTATTTGCCTCAGTTTCCCCTTCTGCAAAATGAGCTGAAGAAGAAATTAGAAAACTGCCTTAGTTTCTATGCCAAGAAAACCTCAAAATGGGGCCTCCAAAATCAGACATAAACCAAATGAACAAAACATCCCTAATTCCTTTAATTTATCTTCAAATGACATGATAATAATAACTGACATTGATATAACACTTTAATGTTTAGGAAGCCTTTTATCATGAATTAATTTGAGACTTATAATAGTAAAAAGAGAGTACCACAGATAATATTTATCATGTTTTATGGATGAATAAACAGGCTCAGAGAGGTTTAATAGTATGGTAGAACTACAGTTGGAAGGAGCCTTAAAGGCTACATATTCTAAACCCTAATTTTTTTTTTAAACCCTTACCTTCCATCTTGGAGTCAATATTGTGTGTTGGCTCCAAGGCAGAAGAGTGGTAAGGGCTAGGCAATGGGGGTCAAGTAACGTGCTCAGGGTCACACAGCTGGGAAGTGTCTGAGGCCAGATTTGAACCTAGGACCTCCCATCTCTAGGCCTGGCTCTCAATCCACTGAGCTACCCAGCTGCCCCCTAAACCCTCAATTTTTTTTAACATTATTTTATTTGGTCATTTCCAAATATTATTCACTGGAAACAAAGATCATTTTATTTTCCTCCCCCCACCTCCCACCACCCTTCCCTGTCCCATAGCCAACGCACGATTCCACTGGTTATCACATGTGTTCCTGTTTCTAACCCATTTCCATGTTGTTGATATTTACATTAGAGTGTTTATTTAGAGTCTCTCCTCAGTCCTATCACCTCCACCCCTGTACTCAGTCAGTTGCTTTTCCTCATTGTTTTTACTCCCACAGTTTATCCTCTGCTTGTGGATAGTATTTTTTAGATCCCTGCAGATTGTTCAGGGACATTGCATTGACACCAATGGAGAAGTCCACTACCTTCAATTGTACAACAGTGTATCAGTCTCTGTGTATAATGATTTCCTGTTTCTGCTGCTTTCGCTCTGTATCACTTCTTGGAGGTTGTTCCAGTCTCCATGGAATTCCTCTACTTTATTATTCCTTTTAGCACAATAGTATTCCATCACCAACATATACAACAATTTGTTCAGCCATTCCCCAATTGATGGGCATCCCCTCATTTTCCAATTTTTGGCCACCACAAAGAGCGCAGCTATGAATATTTTTGTACAAGTCTTTTTGTCCATTATCTCTTTGGGGTACAAACCCAGCAGTGCTATGGCTAGATCAAAGGGCAGGCAGACTTTTATCACCCTTTGGGCATAGTTCCAAATTGCCCTCCAGAATTGTTGGATCAATTCACAACTCCACCAGCAATGAATTAGTGTCCCTACTTTGCCACATCCCCTCCAGCATTCATTACTTTCCATAGCTGTCATGTTAGCCAATCTGCTAGGTGTGAGGTGATACCTCAGAGTTGTTTTGATTTGCATCCCTCTGATTATAAAAGATGTAGAGCACTTTTTCATGTGCTTATTAATAGTTTTGATTTCTTTGGCTGAGAACTGCTTATTCATGCCCCTTGCCCATTTATCAATTGGAGAATGGCTTGATTTTTTTGTACAATTGATTTAGTTCTTTGTATATTTGAGTAATTAAACCTTTGTCAGAGGTTTTTGCAAAGTTTGTTTCCCAATTTGTTGCTTCCCTTCTGATTTTAGTTACATTGGTTTTGTTTGTACAAAAACTTTTTAATTTGATGTATTCCAGATTATTTATTTTGCATTTTGTAACTCTTTCTAAGTCTTGCTTGGTTTTGAAGTCTTTCCCTTCCCAAAGGTCTGACATGTGTAGTATTCTGTGTTCACCTAATTTTCTTAAAGTTTCCTTCTTTATGTTGAAGTCATTCACCCATTTTGAATTTATCTTGGTGTAGGGTGTGAGGTGTTAATCTAAACCTAATCTTTCCCACACTGTCCTCCAATTTTCCCAGCAGTTTTTATGAAATAGTGGATTTTTGTCCCAAAAGCTGGGATCTTTGGGTTTGTCATATACTGTCTTGCTGAGGTCGCCTATCCTGAGTCTATTCCACTGATCTTCCTTTCTGTCTCTTAGCCAGTACCAGATTGTTTTGGTGACCGCTGCCTTATAATATAATCTGAGATCTGGGACTGCAAGGCCCCCTTCCTTTGTATTTTTTTTCATTATTTCCCTGGATATCCTTGATCTTTTTGTTCTTCCAAATGAATTTTGTTATGGTTTTTTCCAAATCAGTAAAAAATTTTTTTGAAAGTTCCATCGGTATGGCACTAAATAGATAGATGAGTTTGGGTAGGATGGTCATTTTTATTATATTGGCTTGTCCTATCCATGAGCAGTTAATGTTTTTCCAATTGCTCAAGTCTAGTTTTAGTTGTATGGGGAGTGTTTTGTAGTTGTGTTCATATAGTTCCTGTGTTTGTCTCAGGAGATAGATTCCTAGTATTTTATTTTGTCTAAGGTGATTTTGAATGGGATTTCTCTTTCTAGTTTTTGCTGCTGAGCTGTGTTGGAGATATGTAGAAAAGCTGATGATTTATGTGGGTTTATTTTGTATCCTGTAACTTTGCTAAAGTTGTTGATTATTTCAATTAGCTTTTTGGTTGAATCTCTAGGATTCTTTAAGTAGACCATCATGTCATCTGCAAAGAGTAATAACTTGGTCTCCTCATTGCCTATTTTGATGCCTTCAATTTCTTTTTCTTCTCTAATTGCTACTGCTAGTGTTTCTAGTACAATGTCAAATAGTAGAGGTGATAATGGGCATCCTTGTTTCACTCCTGATCTTAATGGGAATGGATTTAGTTTATCCGCATTGCAGATGATATTAGTTGATGGTTTTAGATATATACTGTTTATTCTTTTTAGGAAAGGCCCTTCTATTCCTATGCTCTCCAGTGTTTTTAATAGGAATGGGTGTTGTATTTTATCAAAGGCTTTTTCTGCATCTATTGAAATAATCATGTGATTTTTGTTGGTTTGCTTGTTGATGTGGTCAATTATGTGGATGGTTTTCCTAATGTTGAACCAGCCCTGCATCCCTGGTATGAATCCTACTTGATCATGGTGAATGACCCTTCTGATCACTTGCTGGAGTCTTTTTGCTAGTATCCTATTTAAGATTTTTGCATCTATATTCATTAGGGAGATTGGTCTATAATTTTCTTTCTCTGTTTTTGGCCTGCCTGGCTTTGGAATTAATACCATGTTTGTGTCATAAAAGGAATTTGGTAGAACTCCCTCTTTGCTTATTATGTCAAATAGTTTGTATAATATTGGGATTAGCTGTTCTTTGAATGTTTGATAGAATTCACTGGTGAATCCATCAGGCCCTTGGGATTTTTTTCTTAGGAAGTTCTTTGATGGCCTGTTGGATTTCTTTTTCTGATATGGGATTATTTAAGAAATCTATTTCTTCTTCTGTTAGTCTAGGCAATTTATATTTTTTGTAAATATTCATCCATATCACCTAGGTTGGTATATTTATTGCCATGTAGTTGGGCAAAGTAGTTTTTAATGATTGCCGTAATTTCCTCTTCATTGGAGGTGAGATCCCTCTTTTCATCCTTGATGCTGTTAATTTCCCTTTCTTCTTTCCTTTTTTCAATTAGATTGACCAGTACTTTGTCTATTTTGTCTGCTTTTTCAAAGTACCAGCTTCTAGTCATGTTTGTTAGCTCAATAGTTCTGTCACTTTTGATTTTATTAATTTCTCCCTTAATTTTTAGGATCTCTAGTTTGGTTTTCTTCTGGGGGTTTTTAATTTGTTCATTCTCAAGTTTTTTGATTTGCATTTCCAATTCCTTGATCTCTGTCCTCCCTAATTTGTTAATATATGCACTCAGGGATATGAATTTTCCTCTAAGTACTGCCTCAGTTGCATCCCATAAGGTTTGAAAGGATGTCTCGCCGTTGTCATTTTCCTCAATGAAATTATTAATTGTTTCTATGATTTCTTCTCTAACTAACCGATTTTAGAGTATCATATTATTTAATTTCCAATTAATTTTTGAGTTGGCTCTCCATGTACCCTTACCGATCAATATTTTTATTGCCTTGTGATCTGAAAAGGCTGCATTTATTATTTCTGCTTTTCTGCATTTGAGTGCCATGTTTCTGTGACCTAGTGTATGATGTATTTTTGTGAATGTGCCATGTGGTGCTGAAAAGAAGGTGTATTCCTTTTTGTCCCTATTTATTTTTCTCCATATGTCTATTAACTATAATTTTTCTAAGATTTCATTCACCTCTTTTACCTCTTTCTTGTTTATTTTTTGGTTTGATTCATCTACATTTGATAGTGGTTGGTTCAAGTCTCCCACTAATATGGTTTTACTATCTATTTCCTCCTTCAATTCTCCTAGTTTCTCCATTAAAATTTGGATGCTATACCATTTGGTGCATATATGTTGATTAGTAATATTTCCTCATTGTCTATACTCCCTTCTAACAGAATATATTTACCTTCCCTATCCCTTTTGGTCAGGTCTATTTTTGCTTTGTCTTTGTCAGATATCATGATTGCAACTCCTGCCTTCTTTCTATCAGTTGATGCCCAAAAGGTCTTACTCCAACCTTTAATTCTAACCTTGTGAGTATCGACCCACCTCATATGTGTTTCTTGAAGACAACAGATGGTAGGGTTTTGGGTTCTAATCCAATCTTCTATTTGTCTACGTTTTATGGGTGAGTTCATCCCATTCACGTTCAAAGTTATGATTGTCACTTGTGCATTCACTGGCATTTTGATATCTTCCCCTAGTTCTGACCTTTCTTCTTTAGCTATATCCTTTTGAACCAGTTATTTACTTTGGGTCAGTCCCTCTAGTCCCCTCCCTTAATATGCTTCCCTTTCTATCCCCTCCATTTTTATGCTCCCTTCCCCTCCCCCTCTCCTTCCCTCCATTTTTATATTCCCTCTCCCCTCCCCCTCCTTAATTTTCCTTTCTTTCTTGCCCTGTTGGATAAGATAGAATTCAGGATCCCACTGGATCTAGATGTTCTTCCCTCTCAGATTTGGTTTCACTGAGAGTAAGGTTTAAGTAATTCCACTTCATGCTCTCTTCCTTTCCTTCTCATATGAGAGTTCTTCCCCTCCCTTTCCCATGTGTATCTTTATATGGGAAAGATTATTCTATTAAGTCCCCAAGTACCCCCCCTATTTCTTGAAGTAAATCTTAGTATTATCAATGGTTCCCCCCTCCCTTTTCCTTTCTTTGCCCCCACTTTCCCCAAATCTTCTTAATGCCCCAATCTTTCCCTATGCATGTTTCTTCTAACTACTCTTATGATGCATACAATTTTTGAGAGTTACACAAAACATCTTCCCCACATATTAATATATATAATTTGATGTAAATGTAGTCCTTATAGAAGAGAGTTTGACTTAAAGAAAAAGATAAGATTTATCTCCTTTTCCCTTTCTTTCATATTTACCTTTTCATGTTTCTCTTGCTTTCTGTGCTTGGATATCGAACTTTCCACAGAGCTCTGGTCTTTTCTTAGCAAATGCTTGGAAATCTTCTATTTTGTTGAATGCCCATACTTTCCCCTGGAAGTATATAGTCACTTTTGCTGGGTAGTTGATTCTTGGTTGGAGACCCAGCTCTCCTGCCTTTCTAAATATCGTGTTCCATGCTTTGGGGTCTCTTAGTGTGTTAGCTGCTAAGTCATGTATGATCCTTAGGGGAGTCCCCATATATCTGAAGCTCCTCTTCTTGTAGGATTTTCTCCTTTACTTGGAAGCTCTTGAATTTGGCAATTACATTCCTGGGGGTTGTCTTTTGGGGATTTAGTATAGAGGGTGTTCTATGAACCCTTTCTATTTCTATTTTGTCCCCATGCTCCAGAACATGTGGGCAATTTTCTTCCATAATCTCCTGTAGAATAACATTGAGATTATTGTTTATCTCTGGGTTTTCTGGGAGACGGATAATTCGGAGGTTGTGTCTTCCTCCTCTGTTTTCCAAGTCTGTGACCTTTTCAGTGAGATATTTTATGTTTTCTTCTAATTCATTAATTTATTGGCTTTCCTTTATTGATTCTTGCTGTTTTATGATCTCACTTTCTTCGAGTTGCTTAATTCTGGTCATTAGGGAATGGTTTTGCTTTTCAGCTTTGTCTGCCCTTCTATTGGATGCTTCCCTCTCTTTCTCCAATTGTGCAGTCTTATCTATCAGACTGCTGATCTCTCTCTCCCATTTTTCTTTCCAGAAGGTTTCAATCTTTTGGGTAAGCTCCAGTTTGAGATCTTCCAGAGCTTGTTGATAGTTTCCTTTTTGGGAGGCATGTTCTGATTTTTTGGATTTCATCTTCATTCTCTTCTTTCCCTTGGGTACTCCCACCATAAAAGTTTTCAATAGTCACCTTTTTCCCTTTCTTCCTGGAGGCTTGATTTTGGGCCATGTGAGCCATCCCTTTGGTGGTTTTATTCCACTTTCTTTTTTGGTCTGGAGTCTGGGTGATATGGGCGGGTTTTCTGTGAATTTAGGTTGCCTCAGACTAGTTCTTCCCAGCCTCCGAGGTTTCTTAGAGGGCTGGGGCCCTGATCACAGCCAAACTGCCCAGGTGTTCAGCTATGCCCAGATAATCAGCGCAACCACCCCAAGTACAGCTCCAAGGCCCCTGTGCTCAGCGCAGGATTCTCCCGTGAAACAGCCCTGAGATGTTGTTTCCTGGCAGCCCCCATATCCCAAGGACCCTGGAGTGCTCCCCCCCAACAGAGACATTCCCCACTCACTTGCTGTCCCAGTGAGCACTCAGGTAGCTCACTCTGGTTTGGTTGGGGAGGTGTGGGGGGGGGGAAGGGCGGCTCAGTTCACATTTCTGTGCAAGCTTTTCCTCCTTATTATTATAGTGTGGAAATGTTCAAACCCCACATACCTTTGCCTCTTTGGGGTACTGGGGAGTCCTTCTGTTCCTCCAAAGGTGATTTTTATGCTCCTTTGATGTAGTCTATTTCGTTCAGTGCCGGGGAGAGGAAGTGTGTGGCATCTAGATTACAGCCATGTTTACCCCCCTAAACCCTCAATTTTAAGATGAAAAATTTAAGACCCAGAAACAATGAATGACAGATATTAAGTGTTAGAGGCAGCGTTTAAACCTAGATCTTTGGTACAACAGTTCCAATATCTATCCACTATGATTTGCTGCCTCTGATCTTGAAGCCCTTCTTGTATGATCTTCAGTTTATCTGTCTTTCTAAAAATGTGATTCTTAGAACTGAATTTGCCATTAAAGATAGTCTTGGATAATATGCTTCTCTTAATGCAGCCTATTTTTTTGGTGACCATGTTCATGCTCATATTTAGCTTGGAGAGAGACAAACAAACAGAAAGACAGAAGTCACATAGAGAGATAGTAACAGAGACACAGAGAAGTGAGAGATGGAGAGAACAGAGGGACACAGAGACAGAAAAACAGAGAGAGAGAGAGAGAGAGAGAGAGAGAGAGAGAGAGAGAGAGAGAGAGAGAGAGAGAGAGAGAGAGAGAAACCAAGACACAGAAACAGTTGCACAAAGAGAGATACAAACGTACCCAGAGAGAAATGTCATAAGTGGCTCTTTAGCTATGGCTCTTCACTGTCATACTATGTTCAAATAAGATTTATGTATGTGAAATGGTAATTTAGTACTATTCACCAAGTCATATTAAAATCTATCTTAAAGAACCTTATTCCCTATATCTGAGACTTTCATTGATACATTAGTATGCAGAGTAAGACCCCTCCAATGGTAATCAGACAGTGGCCAGATCATCTCATCTAAGTCAAATAAAAATAGTAGCTTAATTGAATTTGAATCAGGATATATAGCAAATAATTACTAATAAAGACTTTCCAACTATATCCTGAACCTTCCTCCCCTATTTATTGATGTCCTATATGGATGTTCATTTCCAAGAAGGCTTGTCTGAATTAAAAGGGTGTCTTTATGCATTTTAGAAGGGCTTAATGCCATAAGATAGCCCTGGGGGATTGCACTCAAGTGTTTGGTGGTTGAAGTCAGAGAACTTAGGTTCACAAACTGACAGTTACTTGCTACCATGTTATCTTGGAAAAGATGTTTAACCCCTCCATTTCCCCATTTGCAAAACAGAAATAGCAATATCACTTACTTTGTAGGTTTATGTTGTGGAAGGAATGAGTTAATATATGGGAAACACTTTGCAAACCTTAAGATCTATAGAAATGCTGGTAATAATTATTATTTTCATTAACTTCTAATAGTAAAACAAAACATGATTCTGTGAAGGGGTCCTTAGCTTTTACCAGACTGTCAAAGGAGGCAAAGATACAAAAAAGTCTAAAAAATGTACCTTGAAATTATTTCTAAAGCCAGTATTAGTCCAGCATCTTTCACTAAGTATATGCTATGTTTTGCTCCAATTGGCTCTGGAGCACTTTAAACATTAGAAACCTATAGCTATATCTTGTAGAACAAGAGATTTCACCAAGTTGCTTGATGAGCTCATTCAAATGACCGAGTGACAGTCCTGGAAATCACAAACACAGGCTGAAGTGACCAGTTGGAAAGAATTCAGGGGGTATAGGCACCATATTTATGCATTTGCAAAAGTGTAAATAAAACTACAGAAAGCCAGACAGGATGTCATTCACTGAGTGGGTATGCCTCCTCCTTTAAAGACCAAAGTGATATTAGAATGGGAAATGTGAAAATAGCATCCACACAGCCATTAACAGCCATAATTATGGGTGATTTTGAAAGACAAACAACCTTTTTTTCCACCCTTCCTCCCCAGGTGTATTTAATATCAAACCAAGTTGCATGCAAAGATACTTTCCTGATGGCCCATCCATCTGGTTAGCATTTACTATTTGAACATACCATGATGAATAACTGATTTTTAACATTTCCAGGTGGAAGCATCCCTGAGATTGGCTCCACTTGAAAAGAAAGTTAATACTCAATATGAGGAGAGAGAAGCTTTCCTCTTCACACAGAGTTCCCAAATCCCAGCAATGGCCCAAGCACAAACCATAATATAAACAAAGATGTGTTTTAGACTGATTCCACAAGTGTGCTGACAATAGAACTGAGTTCTAAGCATGGGTTATGTAACTACATTTGCAATAGTATTCTCTATTTAGATTGTATCTGTGCAATTTCACAGCCTCTTTCTAAAATGCACATGGGAACTGTGATGGAAAAAGGGTGAAATCATTAGGAAGGAATCTAATTTACCTATTCATCCTGGGCAAGCCACTTTAGGCAGTGCTTTGGAAGGATGTTCTGTGCTTTAGAAAGTATGCTGCCTTTGGAATCAGAGGAAATGGGTTTGAATCCTGTCTTACTTCCTATGTGACCTTGGGCAAATTACTAAATGTCCTTTGGCCTCATTTTCTGTATTTGTAAAATGAGATGGCTGCACTAGATGCTCTCAGATTTATTCTATGGCCAAAATCTATGACTCCAGGCCTGTGTTCTCGTAAATTAGCTTCATTCAACATTTAGACACCCAAAATATTCTAAAAATGTCAAAGTTGATATTGTTGTTTGTTACTGTTATTTTTCATGTAGAAGAATCTGAGGAAGATTGTTCCTACTGGCTTTTTATGAAGTAAAGAAAAGAATCTTTGGAAATTTTTGAGAAATTTCACCAATGAGAAATTAATCTGAAGTAGATTGGACTAATCTGAAAAATGCTCTTGAGGCTGACATCCTCTACAGGCCAAGCCTCCCTAATTATAATGAGCATGTGAGAAGAGTTTACAAGTGAGACAGTATTGCCAAGGCTGATAAGACCAGTGCTGGAGCCACTTATTTACCTTATGTCTATTTTCTAAGCCCTTGGAATTCTTGATAAGTGATGTTTCTATTGCTTCCCCAGTGTTATCATCACAATCCTTTAAAAATGGATCTGTCTGTATCAGAATGCCTTGGAATGCCTCAGCTTTCTATGAATCCTCCCACCAAAATCACATATCTTGGCATCAGAGTAATTTAGGCAATTAATTATCATACACATCTGCTTTGTGGAACAAGGGATCCTGATGGATGTTTGCTTATTTGGCTTAAAACACGGACAAATGTGATAAAGTGTTAGATTTGTAGGTAGGAAGACCTGAATTTGAATCTTGCCCAGACACTTACTGGCTCTATGACTTTGTTAAGAGTCATTTAAACTCTATTTGCCTCAGTTGCCTCATCTGGAAAATGTAGATGATAATTACAATTTATTTATATATGTTTGACATATTAGCATTGTTCTCAAACAGACTTGAATCAAGCTATTTCTGATTCCCCAGGCTCATACTTCATTCATTACATGTGCCCTTCATCTTGTCACAAATTCAGTAGGTCATCTTCATGTTGAGGAAAGATGGGGGGAGAGGAGATTGAGACCAAAGTCAAGGCCTTGGCTCATTAGTCTTCTTCAAGTGTCATCAAGGGTTGGACTAGAAGCTTTCAACACTCAATTGCCCCATGTGCAAATCTCTGATTCAGAGCTTACATTCTTATTTTATATTAGTCACACAAAGAGGGACAAGTCCCTCAAATGATCTTAGCTGATACTCTGCTAAAAGACTTTGATCATAGAGAGGTGGAAAATTTGTCCTTACCAAGTTCATAATCTGAGTCAATTGAGATGTGACTCTACTCAACAAAGATGCCAAAGACAGCATTCTGTTGGTTCCTATCACAGGAAATGGGGTGATTTGATTTATTGTCTTAGTCTACCCTCCCTACATGTGCAAGTACATATATACACAATGTACTGCTATGAATGTATAGATAAATTCACACAGAAGTACATATAAATGTAAATACATATGTGCATGTCTATGATTGGACCCAGGCATTTCATCAGTGTGGGGAATGTCTTTTAGAGAAGTTCATTGATATAGACTAACCATTGTTAACAATTAGAATTTGGTAATTAAGTAATTAGAGTTATTAGAGACATGCCTTAGACTTGAGAAATTAGTGATTTATCCATTTTCACATATCCAGATTATGTCTGATCCTTTGTCTTCTTGATCCCAAGGCCAACTTATCATGCTTTCTTTCTCCTCTCTGGCTTTCTCTCTTTCTATCTCAATTTTTTGTCTCCGGGTCTTTCTTTTTCTGTCTGTCTCTTCTTATCACTTTATATCTACATATGTAGATATATGCATATACATTTATGTGTGTATACACTCACACTTTGATAGAGGCATCTGGTACAGCAAATACTACTAGATTTTTTTTTCTTTCCATATTACATACATACTGACTACTGGAGAGATCTGAAGCAAGAGATTGTACTTAAAAAAGCCCAAACTAAACATTTACTATGGGAAGATATCCTTAAATGACCTTAGATATAAGGTTAGAGAAAAATGGTGAATTTAAAATAGTTTCTTCCTGACATAAGACACCTGACTACAACTAATATTATCTGGATAGTCAATTGTTTAAGATAATAACGTAACAAGTGAAAAATCACCAACAAATCCAGATTCTTGGATAAGAGTTAATTTGTATAGCCAAAGGGTAAGATTGAGCTTTTGGCAAGTTTGTAACCCAACAATAGTAGATTTCCAGGAAAGTTGGCCACCATTTTGTTGTCTGGATAGAGGAGTTGGCAGTGTTGGAGTGGATAGATTCCTGGATCCAGGAAGACTGGAAATCAAATATAGCCTCAGACATTTACTAGATTCATGACCCTGAACAAGTCTCTTAACCTTGTTCTATCTCAGTCTCCTTATATATAAAATATGAATAAAAATAATAGTAACTACCTCCCAGTGTTGTGAGAATAAGATGTTATAATATTTGTAAATCATTTAATAAACTTTAAAATATTCTATAAATATTATTATTATTAGTGTTTTGTCATTTCTTTTAATTGAATTATTCATCCAAGATGGTAGTAATTCATATTAGAAGTTGTAGTTTTCTTTTTTAGAGTCTGGGCTCAGCAGTATAAGTGAATACAGAAACACTTGGGCTAAATTTACTCATATCTTCTGATTTTAATTATTTTCCTCAAATGCATGTCCTAATTACTTAGTCATTTAAAACATGACACTCATTTATTTGATGGAATATTATCATTTTGGAGATGAATACATAATACTTGTTTTATATCTAGTGCCAACACTTATTTCTGTGCCAAAAATGTATCTCTTGCTAAGAATAATTTATTTAGCCATTCCACAGTACATCCCTTGTATGAAATTCTTTTGTTACTATAATACATTCCCTGGTCTCCTTCATTAAACACATTGAGTATAGCCAGATGCTGGAGTGTTGGGTGAAGAACAAACTCCTTTAATACATTTCAAAAATTAGGAGATCAAAAAATAGCATCTTTGCTATTTTCTATTTGCCATTTCACATTTTTACGAAAATAATCTACGGCTAAGTTCTGCCAACACAATTTTCACGTACAGCTTCTACCAGATTCAGCAAGAGCTGAACAAATTAATGAGGACCAAATTTGGTCTTATTTTTCCCAGTCTTCAATTTCAAAGAACTTGAACTATCTACTCATCATTGTAAACAAACAATCATTTAAATACATTAAAATTATTTAACAATGATTACAGAATACCTGTTTTTAGTACAAACTCTCCTGGCTTGTATTATAAATGCTTTGCCATAGGGAGATTTTTAAACACTATTTCAGGATGTGTTTTTGTGAACTTGAAATAGCTTTGCAACAATCTATCAGGTAAGCAGTGGGCCTCTATTTAAAAGATGTTTAAATCTGCATGACAAAAAACATAAATCCTCTGAAATAGTCTTTTAAAAATGTGTCACATCTCCTAGAGAGTCTAAGTGAGGATATTAGAGGCTTTTACTGTCCATAAGACAGAGTAAAGAAAATTCTGGATAGATTCACATAATTGCAGATTCAGAAAGGACTATACAGGCTAATAATAGTCTTGGAGTCAGAAAGAGCCTCAAAAATCATCTAATCCAAATCCTTCATTTTACAGATGAACAAGCTGGGATGAAGTGACTTACCTAAAGCATGAGAGGTGGGACTTGAAGGCAGACCCTCTGACTCCATTGCCACCATTCTTTTCAGAGACTAACTATTGTAAAGTTTCTCTGAATAGGATGCACTTCTCTTGCATATATCACTCATGGTAAGCTAATCTTGACTTAAAGACCTCTAGTGCAGGGGACTGTATGACCTTCCAAGGTACTCCATTTCACTTTTGGGTTCCTAATGTGTTTTAGAGAAAATATTTATTTTAGATGAGGTTGCTTAGTCTGATCAACCGAGACTCTTGGTTTAAATCCTACCTCTGACACATACTATCTATACTATCATGAGTAAGGGACAAAACCTCAGTTTCCTAATCTGTAAAAAAGTAAAAGGTTGGATACTTGAACTGTCAAGTACCTTCTAGCTCTAATTCTTTAATACTATTATTCAATTGATTTTTTTTAGTCATTCTGTTCTGCTCTTAATGCTATTATTCTAAGCTGGGGGATTCTTGAGAGACCAAGTTCTAATGGACACCTGTCCACACATAGCTAATTCCCCCAGGGTCTTCTCTGACAAGCCCTATAGGAAAACTGGAAAGAAGCCAGCATTGAGAATACCTAGCAGGGCCCTTTGTTCTTCATCTGGCTCCAGCTGCTGGTGAGTGCGTGGCTTTTTCAGTGTACAAGTTACTAGATAAACAGCTAAAGCCACCACTCTTTGCTTTTTTCCTCTTCACTATATATGTATAATAACAGAAGCTGGACAGCACCCTCCAACTCTTCCAAAAGTAGAAGACTTTGAGGCAGCACTGAAAACATTTGCAGTTGGTTGGGAGGTGTTGATCAGGATAACCCCCACAAAAGCTAGAATGGTGATCTGTAAAACATGAACTGGTAGAAAGAACATAAACTCTAGAAAAAGGGGATCTGTATTCAACTATTATCTCTGACTCTTACTACTTCTAAATCTCTGATCCATAGACTGGCATTCTGAATAGTCATTCCTACTCAGATCCTGAGGATTTGCTGTTCTATAAATTTATAAAAATTATAAGATAACAATAACAGTTCCTACTTCAAGAGTTCTTTGAGAGTTTCAAGGTTCTTTTTTAAGAATAACTCTGCAAACCAGAAAGTGTATTATCATCCACATTTTAAAGATGAGGGAACTGAGAGGTTATATAGGATTAGATCACACAACTAGTAAGCAGCAGGATCATGGCTAGATCCAAGGCCTTCTTAATCTAGATAGGATCTTCTTTGTAACGTACTATACTAGAGTAGGGTAGATAGAAGGCCAACTACAAAATCTATTTCTTTCTTTAAAAAAATTATTTTATTCCAGTAACCAATTTACACATAAATTTTCTAAGATTGCATGATTCATGTTGTCTTCCTCCCCTCTTCCCTCCACCCCCTGTAGTTGACAAGCAGTTCCACTGAGATTTACATGTATTATCACTCAAGACCTATTTCCATATTGTTCATTTTTTGTAAGATAGTAATCTTTTAAAACCAAAACCCCAGATAAAATACCCATTTAAACAAGTGATAAATTATGTGTTTTCTTCTGCATTTCTATTCCAATAATTCTTTCTCTGGTTGTGGAAAGCATTCCTTTTCATAAGTCCCTCAGAATCGTCCTGGATCTTTGTATTGCTATTAGTAGCAAAATCTCTTACATTTGCTCATTCCACAATGTTTCAGTTACTGTTTACA
Source organism: Monodelphis domestica (assembly GCF_027887165.1). NCBI lineage: Eukaryota > Metazoa > Chordata > Mammalia > Didelphimorphia > Didelphidae > Monodelphis > Monodelphis domestica. Next base: position 62,136,842 of record NC_077234.1, read on the forward strand.
ATGTTCTCCTGGTTCTGCTTATCTCACTCCACAATAGTTCATGTAGATTTTACCAATTCTTTAGGAAATCATATGGTTTATCATTACTTATAGCCCAATAATATTCCATCACTATCATATGCCACAATTCATTCATCTATTCCCAATTTCAGGAATATTCCCTCCAAAAATTCCAATTTTTGGCCACTACAAAAAGTGCAGCTATAAAATATTTTTTGTACAAAGAGGCCCATCTCCATTTTTAAAAATCTCTTTGGATTACAGGGCTAATAGTGGTATTGCAGGATCAAAAGGAATGCATTCTTTAAAAAAAAAACCCTTGCAAAGGTTATTTCTGTATTGGGTTCAGGTTCTACACTGGGCATCCAACTAACTGTGTGACCAATTGCAAGATTCTTGAATTCATAGAAGCTGCCTCAAGTCAACTCTCTAATTTGCTAAGAACACAAGTGGCTATTCTGCATTGATAAAGGAATTTATTTACTGGGAGTTATATATGACTATATTTATATACACATATATGTATATGCATACACACATTTATATGTAAACATATAAATCCGTATACAGTAGGACCTCATTTTATGCAAATTTAACACATATAAATTCAGTTATATGTGACTGACAATCCAAAAAAGAAAGGTAGAAAAATATATAAAATAAAAAAATGTTATTACATGCTAAATAAGTTCCATTTTTTCCATGGGGCATAACGTCTCCCAGCAGTTCAACCAATGATACTCTTTCTTACTTTGAGAAGTGTTAGTGTGAATCATTATGTTATTTTGTGCCAAATATTAGCTCTCTATCAGTCTTTGTCCAAAGTTCTTATTTGTAGCAAGTCATGTCTGCCTTAGAACAGTGCTTCTCTTTCTTATGTAAGTGCTATTTAATTATTAATAATGGCCCAAAGTACAAGAATGGTGATACTGGTAGTTAGGACAAGCCTAAGCAAAGTCATAAAGTGCCTCTGTATATTTGTAAATGGGGTTTGCTATTATGTGTGATTTCCAACTTGTATACAGAGTCTTGGAACATAGTGATCATGTAAAATGGGGTCCAAGTGTATGTGAATTAACCCATATAGAAAAATACTATATGAAGATGTTCTAGGCTAGAAATATTTTATTTCACTCACAGACTCAAAAGTCTTAGTGTAATTTTAAGATATTAAAGCTTATATGACCAATTTGCAAATATGTACTTTTTATACATATTTGTACATATGCATAAATGTATATGTTATATCATATGAATGAGTGGCCTGACATTTCCGATCTAGAAAGGATGAGTCTACATGTTTGATACACGCATTTATAGAGACACATATTAACCAATTAAAAAAAAAACCTTTTAGTTAGCACTTAGTATGTTCTAAGCACTGTGCTAAGCTCAAGAGAAATATAAAAGGGGGGAAATCCCTGACTTCAAGGAGCTTGTAGTCAAATTGGAGGGAAAATTTAAGTCATTAGATACATACAAGATATATAGATAAGAAATCTCAGAGAAGGGGCACTAACAGATGGAAAGTCCAGTTAAGATGTTCTGGAGAAGATTTGAGTTGAATTAAAATGTGAAGGAAACTGAGGAAAGTAAGAGGAGGGAGTGAAGGAAAAGAACATTCCAGGCACAGAGATCATCCCCGACAGTCCTGGAGATGAAATATTAGAATGTAATATGAGAATAAGAGCAAATATTTCAGTACACCTGAATCACAGAATGCATGAAACTGAGTAAAGTATAAACAAGACCAAAGACATCGAAAGAGGACAGTGGAAAGTTCTGAATATGTTATGAAATATAATTGATGGAGGCAGAGTTGCTTTCTTTCTGGTGGTATTCAGGGGTGAAGTTCTTATTCATCACGAACACCATAGACTAAACTGGGTGGAAAAGGGTACTTCCTCCCTCTCCTCTGTCTTGTGGTCCTGAAAATAGGCTTGAGTGTTTTGGTTTGTCTGTTTCATTTGCCCTTTTCAGTTCTAGGAGCAGGGGATAGATTCTCTAGATCTGGGAACTCAAGCCAAGGTGACTGTGGAGTCAAGATTCTAGGCCAGAGGTTGTATTTGGACCAATAGTAAAATATGAGAATAAAGGCTCCCCAGATAAAAGCCTTGCCTGTGGTATTTGGAGTTGAAAATTGATGGGGCCAATGCTATTTAAGAATTGAGCTGAACAGTAACCAAATTGTTGAGGCGAGGGGAAGGAATATTTCTATATTTGTTTTTGGCATACCTTTGAAGTAAATTCTCTTATGCAGAAGTTAACCTGACAGTTAAGTATTTAATAAGATTCTTATATCTTCCAAAATCAAGGTAACACAATTGGTCAGGGCTTTAACAAGTGACAGACTAGATATCCTTCTAACCTCTTTCTGGTTCCAGGTACTGTAGAATCTTGTAGAAGGGGCGAAATATAGCTTTCAGGTAGTGAAGACCAGAGAAGTTCTCTTTGCAGAACAATAGGTTGAAGGTAGAAATGCCAAGATATGAAAATCATTTGTATATGTAGGTTATTCCAAGAAAGGAATTGAGGCTGCCTTTGAACTTTAGTGAGAGGCAGGACGGTGCTGACCTTGAAAGTAACAGGGAAATTTTGGAAGACGAAAGGATTTCCAGGGATTAAATAATGAATTCTGTTTTGGACACACTGAATTTGAAATACTTATGGGGACATCTACTTAAAAATATCCAATAGGCAGTTGATAATGCAGAATTGCTGCTCAGGAGAGACAAGAGTTCAGTATATATATGTGGGAATCTGTGTGATATGTTTACACAACACAATAAAGCATGATAATCAACTTCTACTAAAGTTAATGTCTCCATTGAGGCATGAAGGTGATCCCGGTTTTTCAAAGGCTATATCAGTTGGGTGGAAGCTCTGACAATACTGTCTAATGTATAAAAGTTTCAAGCATGAACCCAACTCAACCAAAGGCCATCTTAGATAGGTTAAAGTAGGAATGATTTGGAGAAAGCCAGATTCAGGCTACATATGTAGTAAGAATGGAAAAATGAAGTGGGAACTAGATGAACTGAAGAAAATAAGAGGAAGTTAGGATGAATTTGAGATGATGACTCTGATAAACAAATTTTATATGAGGTGACACTGATTCTTGTGGGTTGAATGAGATACTAAATTTGACAAAGTGAAACTTAGAGAATGCTCTTCTTTTCCTACTGACTCCATTAAAAGAAAATAGGGAAAGAAAGAAAAAGGAAAAAAGAAGGAAAGGATGGAGGAAGGAAAGAAGGAAGGAAGAAAGGAAAGGAGGGAGCAAAGAAAGGAGAAGGTAAGAAACAAGATTAGAAGGCAGGAAGAAGGAATGGGTGAAGAAAGGAAGAGGAAGAAAGAATAAAAGAAAAAAGGATGATAGGAAAAAGGAAAAATTAAGGAAAAGAAAAGAAAGAAGCACTTATTAAGGATTTACTATTAACCTAGCATTCTGCTAATCAAAGGGTGTGTGTGTGTGTGTGTGTGTGTGTGTGTGTGTACATATATAAAAAAAAATATATATATACATATATATGTATATATGTAAATTGACAGTCCCTGCCCACAGTCAGCTTCAATTTTAATAGGGAAGATGACAAATATAGAGGAGCAAAGAGAGAGATTTTTCTTCCTGGGAAATGGGAAGCAGTTAAGGTTATATGTGTCTGGTGACCATCATATGATGAGATCTCCTGGGTGGATGGAGGAATAGCATGTAAAGCTAGAGCATGGTCTAGGGTCTTTGGCCAGAAGTAGATACAATGGGCAAAGTGTTCAAGTCACACCAATGTCAGTGGATTCCTCTGGCTTCTTGCTCTGTTTCAATTTTTGAAGGTAGAAAGGCTTTCCCTTTAATAACTTCTTTCAGAATGAGCAGTATTAGCATCATCTCTCTAAAACTGCCTGTTTGGGGGAATACATTAGTAACCTTAATATTACCTCATTTGCCCCAAATCAGTCTTTCTCTGTAAGCCAGGTATTTTCTGGGAATATAAAGGTTTTTTATTTTTTCATAAAATAAAATAGTAAGTCTGGCTAGAAGACTTGAGTCTGTACCCATTCTCTAACCCCCATTATATATTTCCCAAGGTGGAGTTTAAAATGCACGCCTCTTCCTCTTCCCCTGACAGCTGGGATGATTGCTCTGTCTATCCCTCTTCTCTTCACTGCTCCAAGCTAAGCATCTGGAATGAACACATCCTCCATTTCGGTTTTGGTTGATGCATCAACCGTGACATTTGGCTTTTACATATTAAGAAGAAGAAGATGTCCCCTTATGTGCTGCTTGTGCTAAATCCCCAGACACGTTTATTTTAGATTTATTGCATATTATACTTCAGGTCTTTAATTTACATCTCTATAGTAAGCAGACAGGAAAATGTGCCCACTGGCCTCCAGTGTAACTGAATTTGTCTGTATTTAAGGAAAAGCAATGAGAAAAGAAAGAATTGTAGCAGCTGAGGGTTTGTGTGTGTGTGTGTGTGTGTGTGTGTGTGTGTGTGTGTGTGTGTGTGTGTGTGTATAAAACAAAGGGCACATACCCATAGTTTGGTTTCACACTATTTTGTACTTTCTTTACTGTAAAGCATACAAGGAGAAAACATCTACTGTGACCTTGTGATTTTGTGACTCAAAATTTGTATAAATGAATTCACATTTTGTTCTACTGAATGTCTACTTTATATCATCACACACTGAACCAGGTGGTTTTTTTTAGAACTTTATTCTGGCATTATCTTCATTGAAATATTATAATTTTAGATGCCTTGTTATTATGTGTTAAATAAGTAATATGCCAGAACCCCTGTGCTTTTACACTCCTTGTGGATCAGATATGCAGATTAAGCTATAAAGAAAGGGATCCTGAATTTACATACAGAGACATGTAGCATCCTTTTTTTTTCAATTTAGTAAGTAAAGATCATGGGATCATCTGACTTCCCTCACTGAATTTTATTTTTGACTCCTAAGACTATCCAAAGACCACCAATTTCAGTTATGTAATCAGTCCAGAATACAATGAGTTTTAACTAGTTCAGAGAATGTGGATGACCCATGTGAGTCAGTGAAAATTCAGAACTAGAGAATATTGAATTTCGGCATAGGACCACCTAAGGAATCTGATGAGGACACCATGGGGAACTGTGTTCAACAACACAGATGGTTTACCCAGGCTATAATTTTGAAGGAAGTTGCCTGAGTAATCTAGAGGTTTGCCTTAAGTCACATGCCCAACAAGTCCAAAGACAAGAACTGTAATGAAGGAGAAGAGATGATGGGGAGAAAGAGGGAACAGTGGTGAGAGAGAGTGAAGAGATTGTTCATCTTGTTCTTCTCCTTCCTTACTTCTGGGGGGACATAAGCCAGGTGCTGTTCCCTTAGAGAAAAGGAGTGTGTTTCCATAGGGATATTTTCTGGCAGGTGGAGGACAGGAGACTAAAGTGGGATTGCCTCAGTGAAATGGAAGGAAAACAGAGGAGCCTGGGACTCCTGAGGTCCAATCTATCCTTGAGAGGCAAGATGATCTCATGCCTCTGTTTCCCCCAGGGACATTAACTGTCAACCCCTTTCAGGGTCTTAGGAGTGGTTAACAGCTAAGGATAGATGTCAATTCCTTTGGCAGACAATCTTGAATCACTGGGATCTAGAAGTCAACCCTCTTTTGGGGAGAGGAGTGACCCTCCCCAAATCTTCAATCCCCTTAGCAATGTTGTTTAGAGATTGACCTAAACCTAAATCTTAAATTTCAAATAATTTATTTGGTGTTCAAGCAGGAAGGGGATGACAAGGATGTCAGGCAGAAAAGTGGGTAAACAAGGAAGCCCTACATATTGTCCCCTCTAGCAGGTTGCCCCCCACAACTGCCAACTTCTTTATTGTCCCTACTTTCAACTAGCTAGATCTTGAATGTATGAGTCCAGAGACAAGTAAGGGATAGAAAGAGAGAGGAATCCTAAGACAATGATCTGTGGATGGCTCTGTTCCAAAGTCCAAATCTTCAATCTCACTTGAGAATTTTAGACTTCAGTAACTGAAGGTCTTAGTTGAGGTAGTCAAGCTTTAGAAAGGATGGTAGATCTCCAAAGAAATAGGCTTCTTCTCTGCTTTAGGGAATCCACCTCTACCTTCCCCAAACCAGAAGTGCCAGTTGGATCTTCAAATTCTCATTCTCTCTTAGAATTCTGTTTTTTTTTCCCCTTTGCCCCTCCTCCACTCTCTCTTCAATGTAGAATCTCTCTTCTCTTACCTTACAAATCTCCCTTTTCATCTTGTGCATTTTGTCACCCAGACATGCAATTATCCTTACCACTAGGTTTTTTATCTATCTATTTTTGTATCTCCCCCTGAAAGAAAAAAAATCTTATTTTCCCTAAACTACCTTTTACACTTAACTAACCCAGCTCTAAGATGGGATTTATGGGGAAAAGAGTTAGGGTACAATGTTTTCTCAGTTACAGGGAATGGATACATTTGAGTAAAGTGTTTTGGACAACAATGTCCCAGAACAATTTGCCTTAATTTAACTTAAATCTACTTGGCAGCAATCTCTTACTGATATAATTGAACTATGGTAACTTTGCAAATCCTTATACTACTTTGTTTTTTGTTATTTTTACTACTTAGTCAAAACCACATTTAAAATCTTACTTTTCCTACATTTTGTCCTTATTTTGCTCTATCCCTACTGCTGGATCCCTAAAAGTCAAACTTCCCTTATTAGCCCAGACTACACTGTCCCTAATCTTAGTCTTATATTTTATAATTAGTCCTACTGTTGTTAGTGGTTTCCCTATTTTTTAATCTCTATGTGGTTTTGGTAGGTTATTGTCCTAAGATTTACATTATGTACATGTAAGTTTCACTATACAGCATTTACATAGAATATGCATACATATATTACATATATACAAGAGTTTTGCTTTTGGGGATTAACCAGACAAAAAGGTCCTTCAGTTCTTTTCAACTTGCTAGGGCTTTATCTACAGTTTCTTACATTTTTATTATCATGGATCCTACTTATTTACAACAGGATCCCTAAGTCAGCGTGTATTGTGGTCATGTGCTAAATATGTCATGTTGGTGTGTATATTACTCCATGTTGACAGATGTCCTTGTCACATGTATGATGGGATCTATCTTCTTTCCCAGATCTGTGTGCATGTTGGATGCATGTCCCTAATGTGAACTTAATATGTTTACAGTACACTGTCTTACATGATCCGTCCTATGAAGATCCGTGTTCCAGATTGTTCATGGGTAAATTTCTTTCTCTCTCCCTTATAGTTCATTCAGATCCTTTGCTGGTACTGGAAGGTTTTTTTATTGTTGTTGTTCCTGATCTTATTCTCTCTTTATCTGTTCTGGATGCATATTTTTGCCTGTTGTCTGCTCTTGATTAAAGATTCTCTTTTTTCTTGCACTGGAACATATGTGTCTATAAGATTTGTGTTGGATCAGGTGAGTGGTGGTGTGTAAGAGTAATTGAGATTGTGTGAGTGTGGGTGAGGATGCATGTAGAGTTTTTTGTTGCAATAAGCTTTTTGATTGTGTGTGATAATATTTTTGTTAGAGAGTAATGGGTTATATCTTCAAGTTTTAAGAATTTTTGTCATTTATTTAATGTCTCAGCATCACTTTGATTTAAGCTGTTAGCAGCTTGTGGTCTCCTGTTTGTGTTGACATCACTCTGAGTCATTTTATTTTGTTTTGGGTCTTGAATGGTTTCTGAGCTTGTTTTTTCTGGGTTAATAAAGGCATTTTGGGGTTTCACATGTGTGGCATGATATTAAGTCCATGTTTTTGTCCCTCTCTTTTCTGGAAATAGTCTGATTCCCCTTGGCAATGATTCTTGAGGGTGGCCTTTGCCCTCCTCTTGGGAAGCAGTCTTCAATGCTCTTTCTCAGGTCAAAGGATGGGGCTTCTCTTTCTCTGGAGTCTTGGACTGCCTCATTTAGCAGCTTGGGGATGGATTCATCCGTTCATCTGGCTTTCACTCAGTCTGCCCCAGAAGCTTGGATTCTTGGTAGATCTCTCATTCCTGTGTGTGGAGATTGCTGGGCATGTATCTTGTGAGGTGCCATCCCTTCTTTCACCCTGAGGAGAACTTGCCCTGGGTAGAGGGTAAGGGACACTGATGGTGTTTGTTGTTTCTCTTTGTATTTCCCATGATGATCTGTGCAACTTGGACAGTTGGATGTGTCTGCCTGGAAGCTCCCAGTTAGAAACTACCTTTCTAGGCACATCAGGTTGCATTGGCAGAAGTGCTAAAGATTGGGAATAGTGTCTCTTTTCGATCTTAGTCTGGACTTGGCTTTTTTTCTTTTTTCTAACCCTGTGGAGGCTATAGAGCTTTCAGATGGTACTAACCTGCTATGATTTCCTTTGCTGACAATAAGATTTCTCCCTAGCCTAGTTTCTTTCTTATCCCTTTCTGGTAACACTTGACTTGCTACTTAAATATGATGAAATAGCAGTGATCATGGTTTAAAATCAAAGGTATAGTCTCTACATATACGTTGAAACAATTCTCTTGTTTCAGTAGACCTGTTGATTCATTGGAGGTCTAAGGAAATATCTTGATATTGGCAGCCAGGGTTTCTTGACATTGGTTCTGGCCTAGGTTTCTCTGCTATGCTTTGGGTCTTCTCAGAACTTTGGTGACTTGCCCTGAGGAGAAGGATTGTGAAGAGAGAGAGAACTCTTTTAAGAGTAGACTAGCTCTATCAGCAGGGTTCTATGGGTCTGTTGATCTGTAGAACATGATCACTTTCCAATATTGTTCACTGTCTAATTTCTCTCATATGATTGGGTTTCTTTAGAGGTTGAGTTTTGAAAATCTTTTTGTCTACTCCCACACTGGGCCAGTCTATGTTTCAGCCTTTGGAGTTAGTACTGGAGAACCTGTGACAGGCATGGAATATTGGGTGAGAGACAGGTGCTGCATTTTGACTTGTGAAGAGTTCTAAGTTAGAGAAAGGGAGGTAGGATAGAAGCATCATGGTGTTCAGTTCCTCATCATTTTCTACTTTGGGAAATGTATCTTTTTGTTTGTAGCTTTGTAATTCAGGCTTTGACAGAGCTGCAATTTCTTTTAATCTTAAACCAGTGTTTTCCCAGCCTTGTTCTAAATCTTCCCTAATGATTTCTTGCTGTGGATCCATGACTTTAGTTTGTAAAGCTGTCTCCCCTTCTGTTAGACATTGATACTCTACCCCGTTTTGTGAAGCTATCATGATTTGGTTTTCATTTGTATAGCTTGATGTTGTGTTGGCTGATGTAAGCACTGATGTATATACTCTTTTGCATTATTGAATTACTAATGTGTAGATTGTCCAGTGTTAGGTTTTCCTGGCCTTCTGCTTCAGTGTGACAAAGTTGTGTTTTATTTTTGTGGAAGCTGAATGTTACAGTTATCTAGACAAGGTAAGCTTGTTTGATCTTGTTTCTTTTCTCCCTCACTCATGTCCCTAGAGTTTAAGGAAAGAGCTGGCATGCATTTCTGTTTTGAAGTTTGAACATTGCCCCCCAGGTCCCAGTTCTTTTCCCCAGTGATTTCTTTTCAGGGTTTGAGATCATTGATGGATTCTGTGCTATTACTTGAGGGTTAGCCTCAAGTACACTAGCCATTGTTTTGGGGTAAAAGTTTTTTGCATTTGGATCTAACTTGGACTTTTGTTCACAATGTCTTGGTTTCCCTTGTACAGAAACTTGCTGTAGCCCTCCAGAATGTGGGGATGTGCATTCTTGCATGCTAGGATCTGTAACACTGGACTTTACTTTTTGCCTATTGCCGTCTCTTTAGGGTTTGCAGAATCAGGAAAAGTTTTGGTTTTGCTAATTTCTCCATTGTGATGCTGGATGTGATTTGAGGACTTGTGAGGCAACCCTATGTTGCTTACTCCAAACCCATATTTGCATGTCAGAAAATTTTCTAAGTATCTTTTGATTTGTTCCTTGTTCATCCCATTACTCTCTTGTGTGCCCCTGTATGTTTCAAATGTTTTATCTTTCATGTCTGATATCTCTTTTTGTAACCCTCTCTCTTCCTTTTCTCTTTCCCACTGTTTTAAGTTTCTGTTTTTTGACTTCTGCCCCCCTAGATTCTATTTCCTCCATTAAGAACTCTTTCAGTACCTTATGTGCAATAGTCCCTGAATTGCACCCCTGTACTGTTTTTGAACTAGGTACAACCCTCTTCTGGTTTCATAAGCTATGCTGTGCATTTCCTTTTGCAACCACAGTTGCATACCTAGGCTTCGTGCCATCATTGGTTAGTTTTTGCATTGTTTTTAAGTCAGGGGTATTTTAGTTTCTGAGTTCACAATGATCAGAGCATTTTGTTTTGTAATTGCTGGGATAATTGTTTCCCCTATAGTTATTATTGTTATTTCTGTTCTATTTAAAATTGCTATTATAATTTGATCTCTCATTATTTCCTTGTTCATATCGTGACTCCAGAGGACAGAATCTGACTGTGTGACCAATTTTGTTGCCCAAAAAACATTTACTTGCAGCCCTTTGACCTCTTTGCTGATATTGAGGTCTTGTTTGGAAGAATGTTCTCACTGTTGCCAAATTTTTAACTTCCTCTATCTCTTTTTCTTTTATTGGCTCTTTAACCTCATCCAATTTCTGCTTCATATCCCTGATCTGGTCATCTTTTTCTCTCTGCTGTTCTGAGTTGGTTTCATACAGGAAAGTGGCTGAATCTCTCAGTTCTTGCACAGTGAGAGATTCATATATAGGACAGTAGTTCCTGAAGAAGGTCCTAATAGTGCTATTATGTCATTTTAAAAACTGCCTTTTTATATGTTACGTGGCTTGCTCACTATCTTGGGGAAATCAGATGGCCTCCACATTCTTTAACAGCTAATCTAAAAAGATGGAGGGGTATTCTTTGGGATCTTTTCTGATTCTTTCAAATTTTTCCCATGCATTAGGGTGAACACAGAATGACTTAATTTCCTCTAATATATATTCTCTAGCTTTTTTGACGTGTTAGGTTCTGGGGTATAGAAAATTCAACATCTTCATAATATCCTGGCCAGCTGGTGATATTTGGATCCTCTCTGGCTTTTCTAATGAATTGGACTTGTTCTTGGGGAGTAAATATTTCCTGCAATAAAAGTTCAGTATCCCCCAAATTTGGCCCATATAATTTAAAAGCCCATTTCAGCTCCTTTATACATCTGAAAGGCTCAGTGCAAAAACAGGGCATTCGTTTACATAATGCCTCTAGGTCCATGTCTGAGAAAGGCTTATGGGCTTTCATATGGACAATGCCTGAATTTTGGTTTATTTTTGTAAAATCTTGCAAAGGCTTGAACTTTTGTGCCCCTGCAGCCGCCTCTGATTGTGTGGATTCTGTGTTGCCTTATTTGATTCCCATGGTTTTTTCTGTGCATAGCTCTACAGTCAAAACAGTTGATGTGATTTACTCATTATTATTGTCTTTGTCAGTATCTTTACCATAGTGTCCTTTCCCTTCCCCAACTTGTCTATCTTGGTCACCTTTATAAGGTCTTGGTACATTTCAGTCATGGAGGACATTTGAGAGAGAACCCTTTCTAGTTTATTGTCCACGTTGTCATTCTTGCCCATGATCAATCTAAACCCCCTTTTCACAGTGTTATAGAATTGCCATACCATCATTACAGATCCATAAATGACAGGAAACATTGTTCACAGGTTCTTTATCTCAAATGTTATCTGTTCCCAATATTTAGTCATGTTCAATACTGTTCCTATAACATCAAAAATGATATTAGTTATCATCCCCAAAAGTGAGCAGTACAGATGTGCTAGCATAAGTAACATTATTGTGAGATTTAAAATGGTTGAGGTCTTAAACTGTAGTGATTAATATAGTGGAAGATATAAATTGTGATAGATATAAGAGAGGGTGAGTAAATTTGACTGCAGAAATATGTTTCACTACAGTGTCTTTTGTTTTAAAATCAAATATAAGGTGGTCGCCAGGGAAATATTCCCAATTATTCAAATATCCAAGTCAATTGGGTTTTATAGAGATTTTTAATTAACAATACAATGAGTAATCAAAGAAAGAGAGAGAGTAAGAAAGGAATAAGTATGAAGGGCCTCAAGCCAATATAGCCTAGACCTGAGTCTTAAAAGAGAAACCAGTCAGTTTTTTTTTTTTAACACTCACCACAAGGTCTGACTAAACAAGGATTTTAGTGACACTAAGCCAGTTCCATCTCAGCTGACTTCACCAGAGAGCCTTCCAGCCAGAGACTGTTCCAATCGGCCTCTCTCCAGAGCCTCCAGAGGGACAGAGTCCCCTTAGAGGAGCTCCAGGGAGACCTCCTTAGAGATTGTCCTCCAAGAGCTTCCCTTCTCCAGAGCCTCTCTCAAGAGATTCTTCCCAAGCGATCCCCATCAGAGATCCTCCAAAAGGATTTCTCCAAAAGGATATCTCCTCAAGAGATTCTGCTTTTTCTTATATAGGGGTTTTTCTCCCATGTCACTTCCCCTAAGTCCCTACATCTACCAATCACTGTAGATGTTTTCCAAAAGATAGCCCATTTTGAATTCACAGCTGAATAGATTAATCTCTTTAGTAAGAGAGAAAAAAATGCTGCTGTGTCAACTAATTTCATTAAGAGAAAACCTCTGAGTAAGTTTTCACCTTTTAGTTCTAAGTAGTTTACAAGTCGCTCCACCTTTATAGGCACTTAGCTTAAGAAAATTATGGGTTTAAGTACTTTTCATTGTTCAGAAAAGAGTTTACAACTTTATTTTCCCCTAGGGCAGACCCAAGTAGGTAAAGTAGAATTCTCACATTCCTGCTTTAAGTAGAGTTCACTGCCTAAATGGGGAATGGTCTTAATCCAATCTTATAAAGTAGGGTCTGGGAAATTTTAAGGTTTACACTATTCAGGTCCCCAGTATCTTTTGGTATATCTTGTATGTCAATGTATCCCAACTTTACCCCCTTTTTTGTAAAAACCACTCAAGGAAAAAAGTTGTCTGTCTGAATTTGCCCTCTAAGCACCTCCCTCCCCCCAGGAGTACTGTTGACAGGATTCTGTGTCTCAAGATGGCTACTCCTCTCCCCAGTCTTCTAACTACCAGAAACTTCCACTTACTCTTATTTATAGAACTGAATCATTGTTTTTTTGACTGATAGACATTCATGCTTTTCTCAGGACTATCTTTTCTTTCCAATATACAGGGTGTCCCAAAAATTTTAATGTAATTGTAAGTTATTAAAGATTAAAATTGAACTAAGACTTTTTGGACAACTCGTAAATAGCAAAAAATCTCACAAAGTCTTGCTGTCAAATAGATGTCTTCCAAAGGACACTTTAATTGAGTTAAAGGTATTTTGTGTTTATTTCTTTTAATCGTGGGGGTTGAGGTTGTGAAAAGTGGAGTTTGTGGCTAAATTCTTAAAAATAGTTCATCCTCTAAGACAGGCTTTATACTTTTCCCTTCCAGGTTCTGTTTATAATATTATTTTGCTCTTAGACCCATTTTCATAGTATCATGATAAGTTTCTGATATATGATATCATGATAAGTTTTTGAGGCAGATTTCAGCAAACATTGTTATGTTGTTCTCAGTTAATAAGCACTCTCTATTAACTAGCTCTTCTGTCCTTCTGCAGTGCCATGACAATATATATTCACAATGATGCCCCTGGGGAACTTGAATATTCTGATATATCCTCTGCACCAGCAAAGATGAAATTATGTTCAGGGTGGCTTCATTGTTAGGTATATTTTAATCTGATTCTTTGAAAATTGGGAATTGATAATGAAATATTAGCTGAATGTTAACAAAAATGTACTTATTCAGAATATATCATTTCTTAAAGATGGCAGAAATTAGACAAATTTTGTAACATGAAATATAAATTTGTGGAAATTCATAAGTTTGTATAGCATCAAAAGAATCGATCATGTTTCCTATCTGATCTAGAAAATATTTTCATTTTGGAGACAGGAAATAATGAAATATAGAACAATTGACTGATATGCAATGTCATTTAGCTGCTATATACATCAATAAATTTAAATTAACAGACATATGCTATGTGACTATAGTTCATTTGCTAATTGTTGAATGGGATTTAAATTAACATAAGATAAACTGCCTGCTTAAGTGGAACTCATAGTGTAGTAAAGGAATATTGCATATATGAGGGGAAGAGCTTATAGGAGAGTAAACAAGACATCTCTTTTGATATGTGAAACCACAGTCAAGGAGTGGTGTAATGTAGATAGAACTAGAAAAGGGAGATATAATAATGTGGTTGATGACATCCAGCAGAGATAAGTGGACTAGGAAAAAGAATACAGGGATCTGTTGTCTCCCCTCAACAGGTATGTAGGACTTCTCAGATTGGATGTCTACTACCCAATTCTTGTCTTTTGGCTATTCATATGGTCAGGAATGATAGGAAGAATCTAGAAAGCATTGCTAAAGGTCAGAACACCTTGGGCAAGAAACGAATGGTTCTACAAATCTGTTGTATGCTATTTCCCTTACTATTGTTTATAAAGAAAAGAGTTACAAAACAAAAAAAAGAAACATTAGGCAGTGAATAGTGAGTTAAGAAGATGTTATCTGAAGATGGATTTGTATATTTAGATTGTAGATTAAAATGCAATGTGAATAGTTCACCTGCCCAAGACAGCATGCTGCTAACAAAGTCTGGCAAGAAGGGACTCCTTTGGAGTCTTGAAAATCTAATTAGAGGAGCTTTGAGCTGAAGAGAAAGGGGAGGGAGAAAATGGATATATGTCAAGATAAGCATCATAGAAAGTAGGTCCAACATAGTGTAAAAGTTAAAATTAAATCTCAATAATAATATTATATTTTAAGAGATTTATTAATGATCATTAGAAATCAAGGAATAAAGAGGATACAAATAAAGACCACATGCCCATGGCTGGATAGCCATTTTTACCCATTACCACTCACCACTATCACTGCTGATTCTACATTCTAGAGCAGGAGCCCCCAGAGCCCAAGCCCTTATCCTCTGTCTTCAGGAAGTATGTAATGACAGGAAATCAGTGGGCTCTTGGGATATATAGTATTTTTTTTAGGGTAACAGATTTTCAATCATACATCCCCCCTGAGACCCACAGAAGTCTAGTCTCTCCAGTGGGTATTGTAAACATATTAACTTTGAAATTGCAATAATTTGAGAATAAGAGGAAAAAGAGAACAAAACCAATAATTGCTAGGTGCATTGACAAAAAGCCAGTTGGGGGAAGTCCCCTCTTGGCATAAGAGTATGCATTCAAATTAAATGTTCAATCAACCTTCAGTTCAATCAACCACACCTAAAGTTCATTTTGGATCTTTTTGATGTACCTTGTGGTCTGTGAAGGTATCTTCATGGTGCCTTCTAAGAAGAGTTCATTTTCTGAATTTGGAGAGGTAGCATGTTTATTAACCTAAAATTACTCTCAAAAATAATTTAAAATTTGTAATTTAAAATAATAATAATACATCCCCCCCCGAAGAGGGTGTTGAAAAACACAGGGATCACTTAGGGATGCATGGCTGAGTTATGAGGTATATGAATCATTTGGCAAGATAAATAAAAATGAATTTAAAAAATCCAAATTAAAAAAAATTGTTTCTGGATGAAATATAGACTATCAAAGTCTTATGCGTAAAAATTCTAAGTAAGGAAAAAATAAATCCATAACAGGTCCTTGAATCAAGGCCAAATTAAAATGATTTAAGCAATTATGCATTTACCAAATCAGTAGCCAGGATTATAGAAAGTTTGCCACACCATGAAATACCGAAAAGGGACTAGATTATAGGAGCCAGGTAGAAGCCAAATTTAAGATACTTCGTAGAATGTGGGACAAGGAAGACCTGCCTTTAACACATTTTAAACAGCCACAACATTGAACCCCAAACAAGTTCAAGTCTTCTTGTCTTAGCTCAAAATTTTCATCAATCGCATTGGGATTAGTTGGTCTCTTTGACCTTGTGCTCAATTGGCACTATGTAGTTTAGCTTTATATTTCTGTGGTGTAATATTTATTGGGAAAGGAAATAGGAAGATTGGAAAACAGGGGGATAATGGGAGGTTTGTATGGGGTAATGAGGAGTTAAAGGGAGAGAGGGAATATTGCTTTGTGAGGCAAGGGAGGGAGATGCCCTCTGCTGAGAGGAACAGCAGGGGTCCAGTAAGGAAGGTTTGTCTTTGAATGATTGAAACTGAAGTTCAGCTCCCTCTATGACCAGAAAAGCTAGTCCACTTATCTGACTGCGAATTCAAATAACATAAAGTTTAATAACTAGTGGGATTGGAGTTTTTCTCAGTTTCAGACCTGAGACCAAGCCCCAGAGGCTGGCGGAGAGTTTGTCCCACTCCCGTATACTCTTGTTGTTCTAATTCAGAATCTTAGCAGTACACAGAAAGCAAACAAGAACAATTCTAACCTTTAGAAGCCTGTGTCTTTGGGCTGAACCAAGAAGAGCATGCCACTCCAGACTGGGCTGAACAAGCTCCTCTCTTCTCCAACACCCGGAAGCAAGACGCACCTCGCAGGAAGGAAGTGCTAGTCACCAGACCCCACTGCCACTCCCAGTTGGGCCCTTCCCCCACAAACTGTTAGTCTAGTTTCCTTTCCACAATCATCCCCTTTTTTTGTTGTGACAGTCCCAAGGTCACATATTTATATTATAGTTACGAATTTACTAAATCTACTCTAAGGAATTCTTAGCAGGAAAGTTTGGGCAAGGGTAGTTTTGGGTTTTTACAATAAATTCAGTACAAAAATGTCGAACAAAACTATTACAAAAATTTGAATCTTAGTGACAATACAACTTATTTTAAGTTAACTAAATCTAATACCTTATTTACAGAAATTATTTACATATAATACAACAATACACATTGTTCCACATCATGATGTCAGTCAAATAGAAATATCTATTGATCTTTCTATTTGCCTAAGACCTTATGGAACTAACTATATACATATTTACATTTTGCATAAATACAATTTCAGATACTTGTTTATATAAACAAGGTCTCTCAATATGTTAGTGATTTTGTGTTTTGTGTCTAATAGTGTTGTGTTGAATTAATACTTATCAAGTTTCTTCAGATTTCCACTTCTCATGTTGACTGATGGATCTCTTCTTTCTTCCATGTTATGTAGTGATGCATGCTATTTCCCTAATATGTGAAATTACTTTTGTTTTATTATTTCAACACACTCAATCTTATATATAAGTCTCGTTTTCCATCTGTCCTCTAATATAAACAAATTTACAGAGTTCAAAGTCTTAGCTGTCCATTTCAGCTTTTCCTCTTTGTTTCTTGTCTCTAGCATCTTTTTCTTGATGCTTTTCCTCTGGGCTGGTTTAAAATCTTTTCCTCTGGGGTGCTTTTCCTCTGGGATGCTTTTCCTCTGGGATGCTTTTCCTCTGGGTTGCTTTTCCTCTGGGTTGCTTTTCCTCTGGGTTGCTTTTCCTCTGGACTGGGAAGTTGTCTCAAACATTATGTGTCACTATTATTTCTTTGTGTTGTACTTTTTATGTTAATCAGTTTTTGTTTTCATTTCTCAGCCCTATCTGTTGTCTAATTATCTTCGATGTCTGTTACAGTGGTGTTGAACTTTTTCTGGTTTCACGTGGGAACAGTGAAACCATGAGTCTTTCCCTGCAACTTTTATAGCGGTTGGGGTAGTAAGCAATACTTCACGTGGTCCAGTCCATTTTATGTCTGTAGCCAATTTTCTATTGAAATTTTTTAAGTATACTATGTCTCCTGGTTTGATGTTGTGCAAATTGTAATCCAGGGGTACTGTTTGTTGTATCAAGCCCATTTCATGCAATTCTGCTATTCTTGTCTGTAAAGCTTGTATATATTTTGTTAATTGACAATCTCCACCTATCATGGCAATGTAAGCTGGTTTACAAGTCCTTCCTTGACAAATTGCGTGTCCATATAGCATCTCAAATGGAGAGATGTGCAAATCTCCACTGGGTCTTGTTCTAAGATGGAACAGAACTAATGGCAGAATGTTTGTCCATTTTTGGTGTGTTTCTGCACAAAATTTTCCTATCAACCTTTTAATGTCTTTATTTAATCTTTCCACTTGCCCTGAACTTTGGGGATGATATGGTGTGTGGTATGTTGCTTGTATTCCTAGATTTTTATAAATTTCATTTAATATTGACTGAGTAAAGTGACTTCCACGGTCTGAGTCCAATTTTGAGGGAATCCCAAATCTAGGTATGATTTTTTTTAATAGGATTTTGACCACAAATGCTGCGTTGTTCTTTTTGGAAGGAAAAACTTCTGGCCATCTAGTCAGTCTGTCTATGATGACAAGGCAATACTTAAACCCTTTGTCTTTTGGCATATTGATAAAATCTATCTGTATGCATTCAAATGGAGTATATGCTAAGGGATGACCTCCTAAGCCTTTCGTCTTATAAACTCCCTGATTGAATTGCATACAAATTTTACATTTTTGACAAATTCTAACCTTTAGAAGCCTGTGTCTTTGGGCTGAACCAAGAAGAGCATGCCACTCCAGACTGGGCTGAACAAGCTCCTCTCTCCTCCAACACCCAGAAGCAAGACCCACTTCGCAGGAAGGAAGGACTAGTCACTAGACCCCACTGCCACTCCCAGTTGGGCCCTTCCTCCACAAACTGTTAGTCTAGTTTCCTTTCCACAGTGGCACTGTGCAATGGCTCTTTTTGTATTCTCTTGTCCTGGAATCAGACAGAATCATTAGCCAAAGTACCATATATATATATATTTTTTTTTTGTAAAACCCTTACCTTCCATCTTGGAGTCAATATTGTGTATTTAGGCTCCAAGGCAGAAGAGTGGTAAGGGCTAGGCAATGGGGGTCAAGTGACTTGCCCAGGGTCACACAGCTGGGAAGTGTCTGAGGCCAGATTTGAACCTAGGACCTCCCGTCTCTAGGACTGACTCTCAATCCACTGAGCTACCCAGCTGCCCCCCAATAATTTTTTTAAAAAACAATCAGTGACATCATTTTTATAGTCTAAAGCTTTTTGGTTATGCATTGACATTATTGCAAATATATTTTAAGTTTATATTACTGCAAAATCAAAAAAAGTTTAAGAAAATCTCCAAACTGGTGACATGTGCTTCAAATACCAAAAGGAAAGAAAAAATAAAACTGAAATAGTATATTACACATGCAAGTAAAACAATAATAAGAGAATTATAAAATTCAAAAATATAGTTTTTAATCATTGACACACTGTGTCAGCTAAGGAAATGTAGAATATAAAGTTTCTCACCACAAATGAGTTCCATTACCTCTTCATACCTGGCCATGAACCACTGTGAGTGCAAAGGAACTGATTTTCACAAAGTAACAGTTTTTAATAAAGAACAATAGTACAACATGTAATGCACATTCAAAAAGTATCAATATCCCCAGAGTTATAATAGCCATTTAATTACAATAGCAAACAAACCCAGTATCATATTTCATATAAGCTGCTGTATGACAAAAAAACAAAACAAAACAAAAACAAAACAAACTATGAACTGATGTCACAATTTTTACAGACGTAGCAAATCTTTCAACTTTGGCAAATATATTTTTAAGTAAAACATATTTGGGTCTAGAACATCACCAAGAAATCTAGATTGTTCTGGTAGAAGTAAATTAAACTGAAGAATTTTGCAGGAGCTCTTTTTGGCTTCTTGCTTCATAGAAACATTTTGGTATGAATATTTCTTTGTTTCTCTACCTTTAATACAACATTTTTTATAATATAAATATAAAAAAATCATCCATTCAGAAACCACTAGTTAATTAAAATTATTTCTGAAGACCCCTTAGAATCACAACTAAATTCTTAGCTTATTAAATTATCTAAAGGTTGTTAGCCAGGTTGAGTCTATCCATCATCTATGTGAAAACTAACAAAAGCAAAATGAAAAAAACAAGGCTCTTTATGGGCTTTTACAATATTTTATAATAATTTTTCAGTACTTATAAGGGAAAGGTAACAGAATATATCTAATAATTAAACCACAGTAGATTAAAATGATTAAGTGTATCTATTGAATACATTATCCATGTATCTATTGAATACATTAACATATGAACATAAAACAACAAAATTAAATCTTGAACAAAACAATTAGCAAAATACAATAATATACAGAGACTTACATTAAACAAAATTCAGTCTGAAAAGGCTTAAAATTTCACCTCCAGACCCTTTAAAGTTCCTTTTTCTAAAATTCAGATCCCTATTGTCATCACCATGGGATATGCCATAGTGAGGGAGAACATGGGTTTTAGGAATCTCAAACTGGGCAGACCTAAATGGCAAAGTGTTGCAGGGTGATCAATTTTCTCCCCTCAATCTCAGGCAATATAAATGAAAGGATCAGTGGTAGAAAGAAAAAAAATATCCTAAAGCTGGAAGTTGTCTGAAATAGATAATGCACTGCTCTTTCATAGAATATGCCATGCTTGTAATCATCTTCCCATTTGGAAGAGTCTCTTCCTTCTCCCTATCCCTCCCTGAGGTAAAACACTAGTTTCCCCAGAGGAAGTTAGGGGGATAATTATTGCCTAAGGAAAAAGACACTCCATTTTTTGTTTGTTTGTTTGTTTGAACCATCTTCCCTCAGGAGTGACTCTAAGGACTCCTAGCCTCTTGGTGGCAGCAATCAGCCCAGCAGGGGCAGCAAAAGAGATCAGGGTCGAGTCAGGGTGGATGCCGATTTAGAGCTGGAGGTCAGGAGGAGGATTTCTGAAGGCTGGGGGCTGGGGCCAAATGAGCAATCTGGGTCCAGAAGATCAGAAGGAAGTAATATCAGCAAAGCCAGAGTCAGCAGTGAGGAGGAAATAAGTCCTCCTTAAAGACGAGGAATGAAGGACTCTAGCAGTTGGATGAGAGAAGTGGTTTATTTCTTCTTTGCCAAAAAGGGCCCCCCACTAAAAATAGCCCAGCAAGCAGGAAGAGCAAGTAACCAGGCAAAAAGTAGGAAAAGAAAAAATGCAACAGCTCCAAAGAGAGTTGGAGTTTGTGAGGGTGTCTGGGGTGAGTATAAAGCATTGGCAGGAGACATGTGGCTTAAAAAAATTTTATCTAGGCTGTCTTAAAAATTTGAGAGGTTCTTTTCTGGCTAGTGGTTGCTATCAATGTAAAAGTTAAAATTAAATCTAAATAACAATATTATATTTTAAGAGATTTATTAATGATAACTAGAAATCAAGGAATAAAGAAGATACAAATAAAGACCACATTCCCATGGCTTTTTAGCCATTTTTCGCCATCTCCACTCACCACCATCACTGCTGATTCTGCATCCGAAAGCAGGAGCCTCCAAAGCCCACACCCTTTATCCTCTGTCTACAGGAAGTACATAATGACAGGAAGTCAGTGGCCTCTTGGGGTATGTAGTTTTTTTTTTGTTTTTTTTTTAGGGTATGATTTTCAATCATATAATAGGAAAAAAAGAAATAGTGGTAATAAATTCACCAGGGGCAAAATCCAAGGGATAAAACCTATGGATACAGACTTATATGATCATATATCTAGAGGAAGAAGTGATCTCAGAGTTGGTTGTTACACATCTACTAGATGACACTATAATGATTACCTGAATGGAGTGACTTTCTTGGTCATTTGTTTTCAGTTTTGTCCAACTTTTCATAAACCAATGTGAAGCTTTCTGTCAAAGATACTGGAGTCGTTTGCCATTTCCTTCTTCAGCTCATTTTACAAATGTGAAAAATTAGGCATAAAGGGTTTAATTAACTTGCCCAGAAAATGTGAGGCTGAATTTGAACTAAGTTCTTCCTGACTACAGCCTGGTCACTCTATCCACTATACCACCAATCACCTGATTATTCAACTGATAAATGTGGTTAGAGTGCTAGAGACTTCTGAGGTTTTGTGTGATCTTACTGTTCCTGCATTGACAGGAGAGCTTCAGTTGGATTTCGTGTTCTTAGAGTATAAGAATATGAGTGCCATTATCATTGACTTGACTATTCATTTTGAGAAACAATACTGTGCATTTTAAATTGTATAAGTAGGCAAAAGATCAAAATTACAAATATTCATTGATTGTGGAGATCTCGTGTCTGCCAGAGGCACCTCTCATTGCATATTCCTGCTTTGTCAGCATGCAGTCAGTCTTGAGTCTCCAAGTGTTGGCCACATTACCTATGTCAGTCCCCATTATCTTCTAACTTCTTTGGTATTGTATGTCTTATGGAAGGCTCTTCATCCTTCCACTATCCAAACACAATGTTCTCTTTTTGCTTTCTTTTAGTTTTTAAAAGAATACTTGTTTTACATTGATAAGAATTTTAATAATAATTTTCTAACATTTATGATCCATGTTCTTCTCTGCCTTCCTCCTAGCCGTCCTTTTTTCACAAGTTGTACAGGTGTTATTGCACAATACCTATTTCCATGCATTTCATGTTGAAATAGAAGACATATCAATAACACCAGAGAAAAAATTGTAGAGGAAATAAATTGAAGAATGTTATGTTTCAGTTTACTTTTAGACTTTCTAAATTCCTTTTATGAGGCTGGGTAGCCTGTTTTCATCATGAGTCCTTTGGATTGTCCAGTATCCTTGCATTGCTGATAGTAATTAATTGATTCATGGTTGATCACTATACATTATTACCACCCACTTGGCTTTCTACTATCTATGTGTTGTAGGCTACTCAGAGATTCAGTTTCATCTTCTCAATCTCTTCACTTCTGCTTATAGCATGTATACACATATACACGTGAATGCAAAAAGGATGTATCCCAATGAGTTCAGAAAAACCTTGAATGACTTCTATGAAGTGATGCAAAGGGAAGTGAGCAGAACCAGAGAACAATGTATGCAGTAAAAGAAATACTATATGATGATCAGCTGGTGAAGGACTAAACCATTATCTGCAAAGCAATTTTCCAAGATAACCACAAGGACTCATTTATGGGTGATATGCCTTCTATCATGACATGAGCAATATGAAAATATGTATTGTGTGAACGCACTGATCTAACCTGTATCAAATTATTTATTGCCTCAGAAGCAGGGAGGAAGATAGATGGAAAAAAAAATCTGAATCCTAAAATATCTGAAAAACAATTGTTAAAAATTGTTTCTACATGTAATTGAAATAAATAAATAAATGATTTTTAAAATGACATATCCCTAAATCCCTTCAATGTTCTTCTTACTTGCAAATTTGTTAATCTCCTCTTTGGTTTTCAGTATTTGAAATTTAGTCCTTAATTGAGAACTAAAAAGAATTTATCTGCATGCCCATTTTAGTGACCTATTCTTTCTCTTTATTGAGTTACACATTTAGACATATAATTTTTCCCATTAGTACTGTTTTTGTTGTATCCCACACGCTTTATTAGGTTGTCTCATTATAATTTTTATTAAATTATTGATTACTTCTATGATTTGTTCTTTAATCCATTAATTCCTTAGGATTAGTTTCCAATTAATTTAAAAAGATGATTACCTTCTGCCTTGGAATCAGTTTGTTCCAAAGCAGAAGAGCAGGAAAAGGTTACGTAATTATGATTGTGACTTGTAGGAAATATCTGAGGCCAGATATGAAACCAGAACATTCAAGTCTGGCCTTCTATGTATTGAACCAACTAGCTGTCCCTCTAATTTTTCTTTTTTACTTTACTGAGTATAGTTTTTATTGCATTATGATCTGAAAAATGTACATTTAATGTTTATGCCTTTCTGTATTTTCTTGTGAAGTTTTTATGTCCTAAAACAAGTGGGAATCCTCCTCAGGGTCCCTGTTTCATTCAGACCAGAAACAATACTGTTCCTCAGGGGCTGCATTCCCTTATGACTGAAAGTGTTCCTCTCTGCCATTAAACCGTGACCCAGAAGTGGGTATAGACAATGATGCCAAATAGCATCTGGTCCTGTGTTTGTGCTAGCAGAGGGGTCCCCTTTAATCTTTTTGACCAGATGCCAGATCCCCATATTGTTTCTGGCTGGAGAGCTCCCAAAGCTATTGCTGCTTCAGTTACCACCACCCAGTCCCAACACTGGTGTTATATCCACCATGGACTCTGGGCCAACCTCCATTTCTGTGTCACAAAGCTCTCCTTCTAATCTCCTAAATTGCCTTGGGAAGGAAGAATGTCTTGCCCTGACCTTTTTTGGAATGTTGGGAAAACTCAGTTGAATACTTTTATTCCTCTGTTTTGGCTTTCCCTCCAGAAGTCCTGACTAGATTTCTCTGTCAGAGATCTAGGGTTACAGCTAAGGGGTCATGATATCTGCCTCTGATGCCATTAATTTGAGCCTTCATTTCAGTATTTTCTCCCCACTGTTACTTGACATTGACCTGTGTCCTAGTTCCATTTAACAAATTAGTAACAGTTCAATTTTATATAGAAATATTTGTTGCAGAATACATAGAAAGAATAGCAGTTAATATTAACCTCCCATCCCAATACTTGAAGGCACAGCCTCTTCATAATACCCAAGTCCTTGGGGGAGAGTGGGATCAATTGAAAGCAGTTTCTTGGTAGCTTTAGTCTCACCAAATTCATTTCTAGATGTAGTAAGGCTAATGGATGGCCAACTGAGCAGAGCTCAATTAAAAAGATTGTCCCTTGTGATCTATTATCCAGTTAATCCCAGCATAAACAAGTTACAGTTCTTCTAGGAATTTATTCTTCAGCCCTTTTGGAACTGACAAGGCTATTGCCATATCTGATCTCCTTTACCTAAAATTTTAGCAAGGAAAAAAAATACATAATGCATGTAGGATCAACAGCAAAGCTGTGTGGTATTGCCTTCATGTGAGAGCCAACTTCAGGTGAGAGGGAGCCAAGACTTCTCCCCAATTCAGTAGCTCATATCTGGCCTTCTTCCTTCAGTGCCACCCAGAAAGGGAAGGAGTGCATCCAAAGATTTTATTTGGCTAATGAGCATCCTTGTCCATGCAAATTTTCTATTTCTAGCTTCTCAGTCAATCAAAATGGTAGAATTTTTAAAAGTGGTGAAAGGATCACAACCAGTTACAGAATGACAGCACATGCTCCAAAGTCCATGTGGGGATTACATCAGCCACACTTGAATATGTTTATTAAGCTCCATCATATGCATATATATACATATATAAGTACATATACATGCCTTCTTCTCATTGTAATAATAAGATTATAAATTGTAGTATTAGGATAGAGGCTGGCTAGATACTTGGTCTTGTGTCTACAAAGTATCCCAATTCACCTCCTAGAAGGAAAGTCCAAGAATGAACTTCCCTTCACTGAACTCAGCACACAAACTGTCTTGGGAGTATTATACATATAAAATATATTTATTTGTATTATAAAGGTTAAATATAAGGATTAAATAAAATAAGGAAGCCTTAACAACTAAGGGAAATAGATTTCCACTGACTCCTCTTTCTTTGCAAAATGAATCCACAGAATTCCCTGCATGTGCCTCTGCATTCCTGGAGATAACATTCCATGTCCTCAACTGATGAAGCTTATTTTATCAAACTATATCTTCTATAATCTCATTCTTATATTATGTCATCCCCTTTTTTTGTTGCAAACAATGATTTCCTGTTATCCTTTGATAAGGTTCCAATCACAGCCATTGTCATTCCCAGTGTTATCTCAGACCTCCTTTCATATCACCTCAACAGCTGTGGACATCATTGGCTATTAATATGAGACTGTTGAAAAGATGAGAAAGGGCTTTAAAACCTGAATATCTTCTTTCCCATTGTCTCCAAATGTCAAAGTGAAGAAAAGCATCCAAACATGGTGGAGGTGGGAGTAACTGTGACCCTTTTTGGGTGGCCAAGTGCATAGTCCACTAATTTGGAGAGTAAAAATATTGCAATGGGGCATCTGGGTTGCTCTGTGGCTTGACAGCCTGTGTTAGAGACAAGAAGTCTTGAGTTCAAATCTGGCTTTAGACACTTCCTAGCTGTGTGACCCTGGGCAAGTCACTTAATCCCCATTGCCTAGATCTTACCACTCTTCTGCCTTGGAACCAATACACAGTATAGATTCTAAGATTGAAGGCAAGGGTATTTTTTTTAAGATT
Source organism: Monodelphis domestica (assembly GCF_027887165.1). Taxonomy (NCBI): domain Eukaryota; kingdom Metazoa; phylum Chordata; class Mammalia; order Didelphimorphia; family Didelphidae; genus Monodelphis; species Monodelphis domestica. The sequence continues at coordinate 62,162,919 of NC_077234.1, forward strand.
GCAATAATATTTATGCTTTTTTTTTTTAAGGAAGGACTAAATCAATGGATAGAGACATTAACTTGACTCTACTGTGTGTAAGGATAATTTAGGGTTGTGACCTAATCTAAATTTGATTTTTGGTCACCAGGGGATATCCCAAATAAAATACCCAAGTCAGTTTGGAAATATATGGTGGTTTAATCAACATATAGGGAAGAAATCAAGGAGAAGAGAGAGGGAAAAGGTATAGGATTTCTCCTGCCCAGCCTGTGACAGGTGAGCCATGAGGTCCTTGAAGATTAGAGGCTTCTCTAAGAGGATAGTGTTTGGAAGGTAAAGGAGAGAAAAATCAGCCTACACTCTGAGAGATCTCAGAGAAGAACCTCACCAAACTAGTTTACTAGGATTCCTCCAATATGGTATCAAGGACAATTCACCACTAAATCTGGACAATAGCAGCTGCCATACCAAGATGCCAACACACTCAGCAAGCTGCTGCCAGCCACCTCTCTGCTGTCCAAGAGGCCTGAGAGATGAAGTGATGCCAAATATGTAGACCATTTTTACTTCACTTTCCTGCATCTCACATGTACCAATGATATCTTAGGCTTGACTTAGGACAGCCCAGGGGTCTGTCAGTTGTTTTTGATCTGTCATCTGCTAGCACATGTCTGTCAGAGGCCATCCTCCTAGATACTTAATCCTTAAGTATGGGTGTAAACATTCCTGATTTTGTTAGACTAAGTAGGATGGAGTAATCTAAAGTTCACAATTTTCTAACTTTTTTAGACTAAGTAGGGTGGAGTAATCTAAAGTTCACATGTGGCATTGTGAAGAAATGGAAAAGTTTAGAACTAATGGCAAGTTCCAGTCACCATGGACTCCAGGGAACCTACGTATTGTAGGTGAATCAAGGGTGCCAATGATTTTTACTTCCTTGGTGGAATGGGGGTGGGCGAGACACTGTCAGTAGAATTGGTTGTGACTTACCAGGAACTCCCAGATATGGAAGCTTCCTCTGTAATTTATGTCAGCAACAACTCTGTAGTTTATAATCTTAAGGATCTGCCAGGAATATTAGGAGGTCAGAAAGCCAGAAAGTGCCAGAGTAGGATGTGAACTCTGACCTTCTTGCTCCATGGACAATTCTTTCTGTATTTTGCAAAAGCTACTTCTATTCATCCTGTCACACACACACACACACACACACACACACACACACACACACACACACATCTCCATGCTTCTTGTGTTTTCTGTCTAGGGCAATTATTCTGTGTAAAACATATTTGATTTTTAAAAATAATTTCTCATGTAATGACAACTATCACTGTCAGTAATATTGATATTTGCATACAAGTGACAACATTTACTATGTGTTATTGACTTGGTCATGGGATCATAGTCATGTCTTCACCCTATTATGGTTTATATAGGAGTTCCCTAATACTCCTCAAGCTTTTCCATTTTTCCAGTGGATTAAGCATCAAAACTGGGGTCAGGAGGATTTATGGCTTATTCATTCTTCTTGAATATGATGAGCAAATCATTTTAGTTTGTGGATCTAAAAAGTCTTGGAGTTGTTTTGAGGATTGAAGCATGACCTGAAGGTAACAGGAAAACAGACAATTCCTTTGAAAACATGATCTTTGTAGGGTGGTGGTGCCTTACACAGAATTGTATCATTGTCCTAGAAATCCTTATCAAGATCAATGTTAACCAAGCAGTGACTTGAGTATCTGTTGCGATTGTTTGTCCTCTTTTTCTTTCCCATAAATTCCTCTCTTCATTTCTCTCTTCTCTGCACCCTTTTCTTCTACCACATCTTTTCCTACACTACTTCCACAGAAGACAAGTCAGGACTATTCAATGTCTAGAAAAAAAAAAACAACCCAATAATTTGAAGTTTACCTATGAAGTTATAAAACCATTAACACTTTTGCCAAGTTTTCCTTCAAAAAGTTGTTGATTCGTTGTGTATATGCATAACATGTCATATGTCTCATATCATATGTTATATGCATAACATTGAATTTATTTTTATAGTTAATTATTCAGATTTCACTTGACTGTTTTTAGCAGCATTTAAAAAATGACCCTTAGTTTAAAAGATGTTCTTTATACTTTAAAATAGTTTTAATTTCTTTGGATATGCCTACTGTATAATTAAGTTACCACTGTTATACTGGCAAAGTGTGAGATGTAAATACATAATTCTGCTGCCAAGGCTACTAGAAATGTTATCATAAAATGTTTCCTTCATTCTTGAGCAGGCTCACAAGTATCCAAAGGTTCTCAAAAAGACATGAATAATATTGACTGTCCAAGACTGGTGGGGAGTGGGGCAGGAAAACAGTGGGCACAGTAAAAATACTACAAGGATAAGAATAGTCTTTCTCCACTCTAATAAACACAAATGCACTTATTAATGGAAGCTCATTAAAATCATGTATCTTTTAACTCTGAAAACCCATCATTCCTTATGATGAAGTGATTCTTCTCATATGTCATACAGCTGTTACCAGATTGAAGTGTTTGAATAAATAAGTCCTTTTCTGAGTTGATCCTTTTCTCTCACTCATTTGATTTACTCCATGGGAATTTTTACATGGCTCCAAGACTGAGTGATGCTGCTCTGTAAGTATAACCTTTAAGTTCCAAATGAAACTATGTCTAAGTAAGCTTAATACCCGCTGTTTTTTAGTCATTTTTTTTCACCATTCAATATGGCCCCAAAAAAGCATCCTTTTATAACAACATGGAACCTTGGCATAAAGTATACTTTACACCATAGATCAAAGAAGTTGGCATCTAAGAAAGAAAAAAAAAGGTTGATGTGATGAACGGTTACATCTCTGAGCCAATTTTTCTGCATTTGGCCCTTTATAAATAAGCCAGAATCATCAGAATGCATCTATTTGGAACCAAATCTCCCTCCCCCCCATTCCTTTCTATTAGTAGCCCAGCTACTCTTATAAAACCCAAATCTTTTTTTAGCATAAATTGTCTTTAAGAGTTTTAGGAATATAAAAAAAATTATATCCTCCCTTAAAATTTTACTAAAGAGACAATTGGTACAAATTGTTAAAATTCATCTGTTGTGCTACCATATTCAACAGAAAGTAAATATACTGCACTGACTTTTAGGGCCAAGTCATCTCAAACAACTTCTAAAAATGTTGCCTTAATTTCACATGCATGATCATTTGCAGAAATACATAATAGAATTTTGACATATTAGAGATATTTGTAAGTCTAAACAACATTTGTGACAAAATATGCGCTAGTTTTGTCTTATATGATTCATTACTCCACATTCATAAAGGACTCTATTCAATCTCTTCAATTAAATGATATCAAACTTTGGACTTATAAGTAATATTCATTCTACTTGAATTTAAAATAATCATACTATCCTATTTCTTTAGGAAAACATTGGACACCTGAAGAAATAATAACCATCTAAACAAATGCTCATTGTAAAGACTATCTGAGTTTTGCTCCACTCCTATACTCCTTTATATAGGGACTGTTATTTATCTGAAGATACTCTAGTGTTTTGACACTGACTTTTGGCATGCTCATCGATAGCCTAATAACAGGCATGGTTCTGGATTTTGCACTACAAACACAGGTGCATTGAGGAAAGGGGGACAATGAATGGTATACTTTTTGTTCCTCATTCCACTAAGTTGTTGGTTATTCCCAAATGGGAATATGTCATTTATGACAAAGAAATATCTTTGTCATTAACTTATCTTGTTGAATATTTGTTTAAGTTTTAATACATGGGATTAAAGTTTTTGGTACAGATTGGATTGGATGACCTTCAAATTCTTTCAGTCCTATGTATGATTTTTTGAACCTCTCTTAGAATTGACACAAATATTGGTTCCAAGGTAGAAGAGTGGTAAGGGCTAGGCAACTGGGGTCAAGTGACTTGCCCAGGGACATACTGCCAGTAAGTATCTGAAGCCATAGATCCTCCTGACCCCAGCCTTGATGCTTAATCCACTGGGCTACCTAGATTTCCTAGCTCTATGTTCTTGTTTTGAAGGACATTTAAACACTTTTGGGGATCATATATTATATAAAAATCAAAACATTGCATTCAGAGGTCCTATTTCTCTGATTGCTATATTGTGGAGCTTTAGAAAAGTAAACAGGGACCTAGTAGTAAATTCTTAAGTGTTAATTCATGTGTATGTAAACATACATGCACAAACATATACAAACATATATACATGCAGACACACACACACACACACACACACATATATATTACTTTCTTAGAGCAACTCTGATTTTTAAAGACCTAATTTAATGGAATTGGCTACAACTCTCAATCAGTTTTACCCCTAAAGGGGAAAACATTTTGAATATCTAAATGACAGTACTGAGTCATTAATTCCATTATTTGATTTTCATTTCCAGAATAATGTTGGCTTTTATATATAGATCATGTGTATCTATTAACTTTTATTGGTTTCCCTAATTGCTTTGTAATACCATGAAATCTAGATATAAAAATCAATTCTAGTGACCTTTATGCCTATGGCAGGAATAAAAAATGTTCTTATTTTATATGTTCCTATACTCAGTCAACAAACATTTATTAAATACCATGTTTCATGTATACAGATTTACCTTTAAGATGTGTCCCTTTCAAAAAGACACCAAGAATAAGGCCAAATTCTTTGGTTCTATTGAGAGTTGCTACATTTAGTGTTGCTTTAATAAGCTGTTCATATTCTTCTTACATTGACATTTTTTGTTATGAACTTTTGTCATAGCATTTGACCTGCTCTTATTGATCATGAGAGTGCTTTAATTGCTCCACCTGAAACAATGGATAAGATCAAGGTCCAACTGTAAAGGCAAAATTAAATAAAAAATGAGAGATGTATGAGTGTCACCAAATACCAAGTTCATTTCCAGTTTCCACATCTAGATAATTGATTTTAACATTGACCTTCAGTAAAATCTTACTCCAAAGTCCCAAGATGTAGTAGCTTTAATGTTCTTGAAGGCAATGCCAACAAAGCACAGTTTTGGCAGGTTGTAATACCCTGGGCAAGATTCCATCTTGGGTCCAGTGATAGATGGCATATCTGCCATCCCAATACCAGATCAGCTTCATTCAGGAAGGCTCCTTCATAGACTTGCTTCAGAGAAATGAGATTGTTTTGCAAATAATTTTTCTTTTAAATTTAAAAAAATTAATTAAAACATTTTCATACATTTGTTTCAATCTCTTTTCTCTCCTTACCCTATAACTAAGAAAAGAAGAAAGACAAATTTTCTATAAACATGGACAGTTATGTAAAATGAATCAAAACAACTTAAAAAAAAAACTATCTCACTCATTTATAGAAAGTTAGTTCCTAGATGGAATGCCTATGTTGTAAAATCCTAAATCCCTAAAGCTAATATACTGGTTAAATTTATTTGTTATTATTTATATTATTATAATAAGTTATACAAATGCATTTATATTTATTCAAGGTTAGAGTTATAAAATACGTAATATATTTTATTTATATATATTATTTATATATATAAATTATATTTATTACTTATATTGTTTATAAAATATTTTTATATTTTAATAATTTGCTGAATTAAATTTAATTATATATAACTGTCCCAAATTCTACTTCTTATTGCATAAACAATGCATAAAATCAGTTTCCATTGGGAAACAGATGGGCCTTTATAAATTCTGTGCCCAGATAGGAAGGAATAAACCTTTGGGCTCAAAATCATCTTATTGATGGAGATGTCAACCTCAGGCAAGTTTTCTTTTTTAATCTTCCAATATTTAAGAGTCTGTTGTTGGTGCTGTTGCTATTTTGGAACTGAAAGTTGAGAGGTGAAGGATTTGCTAGTAAGGGAAAGATTTCTAAAAGGTTCTTTAAGATTCACATTTCTACTCTGAGAGAAATGGTAGCATTTACAAAGACAAAGTGAAATGCAAAGTTAATAGATGATCCTTTTTGGATTAAGTTTCTGAAGATAATCTGCTTGCTTTGGGCCCAAATTATTATTTTCTTTTTTACTTCCGTGAATTATAATAATTTGTATAGGATTTATTTATCTAATTCCCATTATTTATTTGTTCCTATTGTTACAGAGATATCCTTCTTATTTAGGAAGGACAAGAGAGCAGAACATGCAGCATTATCAAGGAAAAATATTCAAGTAAACAATCAAAATGAATTGAATTGAGTAGGTATGTTCCAGGCATAATAGTTTGGGTAAGATTGTAGCCATGTAGTGAGGTGGCATAGTGATCAGATTGCCCAGGTTGAACTCATCTTCATGAGTTCAAACCTAGCCTCAGACACTTTTGTGCTATGTGACCCTGAGCAAGTCAGTTAACCCTGTTTGCCTCAGTTTCCTCATCTATCCAATTAGCTGGAGAAGAAAAGGGGAAACCACTCCAATATCTTTGCCAAAGATATTCCAAATGGGGTCAAAAGAATCAGATGTACCTTAATACTGACGCGCAACAACAAGTTCTTGAAAATAGTGCTAGATCTAGAACTTCTTGGCAATTCTTAAAGTACAGCTAGAAGAGCTAAAATAAAAGCTAAGGGATACGTAATCTACATATGTTTCAGGTAATGATTGGTCTAGGAAAATTAAGAGAGACTCAATATCAATCTTTTCTTAACCAGGTAAAGAATTTTCTTATATCCATAGAGATTCTTGAAGACTCATATCCTTAGTTATAGAGGAATTGAAATCTCTGTTGTTGGAAGGAAAAAAAAATCTACAGTAACAAAATGATGGATCCTTGAAGTATTTGCTATAACTGCAATAAGATCAACTGAAATCCATTTGGGACTTCCCAGGAAGGCCATAGGAAGCCTAGATTAGTCCCTCCTCTTGCTGGTGCCTTCTCTACAATGTACATAATAAATATCTTCTATAAACCCAGTTGGCTTCAGTTGTCATTTTTCAGTCAGGTGTGACTCTTCATTACTCTATTTAGAGTTTTCCTGACAAAGATAACTAGAGCAGTTTTCCATTTCTTTCTCTAACAGTTTTTACAATTGAGGAAACTGAGGCAGACAGGGTTAAGTGACTTACCTGGGGTCACACTACTAGTAAGTGTTTGAGGTCAGTTTGACTAAGAACTAAGGAAGGTGAGTCTTTCTGACTCTAGGCTTTCACTGTATGCCCTATGGCACCCCCTAACTGTCTACACAGTTCTTTGTTCTCTCCCATTAAAATGTGAGCTTCCTGAAGGCAGAGATTGTTTTTGCCTTTCTCTGTGTTTTCCAGTACTTAGCACAGTGCCTGCACATTGAAACTACTTAATAAATACTTCCTGACTTAGCTTACTTATGTTTTCAAATTGTATAGAGTTACAGAATTGTTTGACCAGACTTGCTGGAATGCATTAATTGTACCCGGAAAGTGGGAAACCAATATTCTCAGATCTCTGCCAAGCCAGACAGGTGGATGGAGAGTCCTGTGTGAATTGCCTGGTTTCATTTAATCCAACAATGCATTTGCTTATGTCATAAGCATAAGACATCATGCTTTAAATAAGGCATATCCAGAGAATTGATTCTACTGCCTACTTTTTATGGATGCTCTTTTGGGGTAAATGTCTTTTATGCCCTGAAGCTTATGATGGTTTCTGTATGGGAATTCATTGTTTAATTTTGGGAAAAAATAGCTACTTTTTGTTTGTTTGTTTTAAGTTGGAACTCTCTGGTCAGACCCTGAAGCTGTGTGAAAGGTTACTTTACTGGTAGTGATTGTTTATGGCAAGCATGGAAATGCATGCAAGATGTAAGAAATTACCCTGGGGTTTAAATGATATCAGACTATGGCACAAAGGAGACTTTTTATAGGAATGGAAAGGGTTCTGGTATGTTCCCTTTCCCTGGTTTTGATCTTAAGAATCATAAGATCCTGTTCAATTTGGCTCATTTTCATTATAACCCAGCAAACATATAAATGCCCCATATGTACCAGGATTGGTACATCCTTGGGGCTGGGGATAAAAAACAAAAATCGATTAGCTCCTGCCCTTCAATGATCTTAAATTCTCCTGTGGGAAATGGGTTACACCAATGATTTGAGTTGGAAGAAAAATTAAAATTTATCTAATCCAAATCCCCCACCCAGTTCTGAAACCTATTAAAGTAAAGTGAGTTGTCCAAGGTCACATAGATGATCCAGAAGCAGAATTGGGATTGGAACAACAACTCTTTGGATGCAAGTCTTGTGATCTTTCCATTGTGCCATGAAGATAATAGAAGTTAAATAAAGTAAATGAATAAAAAAGTAAAAATAAAGTAAAAGACTACATATGTGATTTAATCTATTGAGGAAAAGGCTTCTTACCGATATTGTTGGTACTTTCCCTACAATAAATAGTAGTAGAGGTTTGGAAGAAGACTGAGGGTTTTCAGAATATGTCAGAGGTGGGGTGCAGACTTTTCTTCCTTTAAGGCCAGTGTGGTATTCACTGGAGCATGATGCTCCTTAAGGCACACATCCTGTATACAAAGTGACTCGGGTATTCACAAAATACTGACATTGGTGGGTTGGGATGGGGGTGGGAGTTTCAGGAAAGGCTTCCAGTTGAAGTTGGCAGAGGAATTAACTTTTGAAGGGATTCTAAGAGATGGGAGTAAGGATAGATTATGTTCTAGGCACATGAGGTTTAAAGGAATTGGATTAGGAAATGGACTTCTGCATGTGACTGGAGAATAGGCAATGTTACCTGGAATATAGAATGTGTGTGTATGTATATACAAAATTAGTCTATAAATATAGATTGGAATCAAATGGTGCAGAGATTCAAGATCTAAACAGGCATTTATACTTTATCCTGAAAGCAATAGAAAAGGAAGCCAAGATGGTGGAGAACAGGAAGAAACCCAACTGAACTCTATCAATGTTCCCCTCCAAAGAACTTTAAAAATTATTCCTCAAATCAAAATTTTGGGTGGCAGAAGCAGACAAAGGTAAGAATGAGACATTTTCCCAAACTAAAACAACTTCAGAGAACATCAGATTTTATCTCTACCACTAGGGTGGAAGTGCATGAGGAGGGGGCCAAGAAGTTGGCTGCCAGAGCAAAAATAACAGCAGCTTTTGGAGCTCTCAATCCAGAGAGAGTAAGAGGGTCAGACTACTGATAAGAAAGATATTAGAGTGGCCCCTTTGCTAGCATTGAGCACAGCTGACACCAATAGGCAACTCTTGCCCAAAAGCAGTTCTGGGTTATATAGTTCTGTTCCTTGGAGGAGAGAAACACTTGTGGTCAGTCATAAGCTGGGACGGGTAGTGAGTTGATGAAATGGTGAATAGATTAAGGGAAACAGTGGTCAGAATCAAAATATACTTTTTGAGGAGGGACAGGATAAAAAAAGAGAAAGAGAAGGATAAACAGAAGAAAATAGGACAGAGAGAAATAAACAGTAATCAGAATTGTGAATGTGAATGAGATGAGCTTACCCATAAAACAGATGCAGATAGCAGAATGGATTAAAAACCAGAATCCAACAATATGTTGTTTACAAAAGCCACACTTGAAACAGATAGACACATGCAGAGTTAAAATAAAGGGCTAAAGCAGAATCTATTATGCTTCAGCTGAAGTAAAAATGGCAGCAATAACAATCATGATCACAGACAAAGCAAAAGTAAAAATTTTGTTGTTCAGTTCTGTCCTGAAAGTTCTTGACCCCATTTGGGGTTTTCTTGGCAAAGATACTGGAGTGGCTTGCAATTTCCTTCTCTAGTTCATTTTTCAGATGAGGAAACCAAGTTAAGTAACTTGCTCATGTTCACGAAACTAGTAAGTGTCTGAGGCTGGATTTGAACTAATGGAGATGAGTCTTCTTGTTTCAAGACCTGGTACTCTATCTTTTGTGTCCCTTAGGTACCCCAAAGCAAAAAATAGATCTGATTAAAAGAGAAAATGAGAGAAACTATATTTTATTAAAAGGTACTAAAGGAAATGAAATAATATACCATTTATAGCAAGTTTCTTTGATAAAGTTCTCATTTCTCAAAAATTTTTTGAGGAGCTGAGTAAAATTTTTAGAATAGTAAAGAGCCATTCACCAGCTGAAAAAAAAGTCAAAGAATATAGACAGTTTTCAGAAGAAAAATAATCAAGACTTTCTATAATCATATGATCAGAGAAATGTAAATTTAAAAACTATGAAGTACCACTTCACACCTGTCAAAATGACAAATATTGATGGCAGCTAGGAGGCTCAATAGATGAGAACCAGGCCTAAAGATGGGAGGTCCAGCATTCAAATCTCAGATACTTCCTAGCTTTTGACTCTGGGAAAGTTACTTAAACCCCATTGCCTAGTCCTTGGTGTCCTTTTTCCTTGGAACCAATACATAGTATTGATTCTAAGATGAAAGTAAGGTAAAAACAAGCAGTAGAAGAAAAAAGAAATAATAAATGTTGGAGGAAATGAGAGGAAATAGATCCACTAATAAACTTGGTGAAGTTGTAAACTTTCTAATACTTCTGGAGGATAATTTGGAACTATTTTCAAAGTGCTATAAAACTGTGTAAATCCTTTGACTTAGCAATACCATTGCTAGGTCTGTACTCAAAGAGATCAAAGGAAAAGGAAAAGGACCTATATGTACAAAACATTTATAGTAGCTTTATATGGTGGCAAAAATTGGAAAATGACATGACATTCATCAATTGGGAAATGACAAAACAAATTATGATATATGATTGGGATGAAGCAATATTGTGCTATAAAAAAGACAAGGAAGAGGGTTAAAAAACATGGCAAGAACTATATGAAGTGAGGTAAAGTGAAGTGAGAAAAACTAGGAGATCATTATGTTCAGTAATAGCAGTGTGGTCAATGATGACCAATTATGAAAGATTTGATTACTCTGATTCAAAAACATTTTAAAGGATTCATGGTGAAAAAAATAATATTCACTTCCAGAGAGCGGGAACTGAAGAATGTTGAGTGTACGTTGAAGTGTAATTTTCTCAATTTTTTTGCTTTTTTTGTTCTATTGCTAATATGGGAAATATTACATAAGTTAATATGTTTCATGTGAAAACACTGAGTAGGTAAACAAATGATATATAAATGAAAGAGTGAAAACATGAAATCATTCACATCTATGAGGGTTGGGAAGAAGAGTTAGAATTTGGAACTGAAAATAGAAAAAGAAAATATTACAAATATAAATTATTATTTTTAAAAAAGAGAAACAGGAAATCACTGACAATTCCTGAGAAGGTGAAGTGCTTTAGGATCATTAATTTAGGAGCAGTACGGAGAGAGGAGGGACTGCAGATAAGTTAGAAAATACTTTAAATCCTACAGATAAAAAGTGATGGAGCATAATGCACCACTGCTCTGATACGTTTAAATATGGAATAGGCCAGTACAATTTTTTACCCTAATATAAATCCATATAAATGGGCATATTTAAATCACCTACAAGCATGTTTATGATATTCTCCATTTCATTTAAAAAGCCTCACTGAGACCTAAAAACAGGTGGCCTAGATGCAAGAAATCCAAACCAAAACTGAGTTACAGTTGATAAAAGCTAAAAATAAAGCAGCATTTTATGCAAGGAATCTTTGAAATAATAGGGTACCATTGGAGTTTGTTGAGCAGGAAGATGCGCTTGATTAAACAAATTTACTTTGTTGGCTATTTGAAAGATGAAGTGATGAGGACATGAAACTGACCTACGGATATCAATTAGGAGTACATTGCAATAGGCAAGGTAAGAACAGCCACAAGCACAATTATCATTTTTCAAGAAAGTTTAACTATTGTAAACCAATTGTTTTGATGAGGAAGACCAAAAGAGCCAATTAACTACTAAACTAGCAAATATTTAATCCCCTTACCAGATAGAAAAAATAGAGCAAGTAAGGTCAACACTGTTTTAGAATATAACTCATTTAAAAAATCTTTCAGAGGAAATTATGCAAGATTTTAAGCATCAGGTCATTTAACCATGTAAGCAGTAGAGGACAGTTTGGATAGAGACGCAGACCAGTTTCCTAAAGGATGTTAAAGGATGAACCTGATGCTAAAAAGAGAGTAAAAAGAAAAAAGATGGTAAATGTAAACATGTATGATTTTTATAACAAGTTTTTGCCCACTTCAGTGCTTGATGGAGTTATCATATTTGTACACTAATGGCATGATCTTCAAAATAAGGCATCAGAAGGTGAAAAGGACATCTTTTTTGGCCAAATGATGACTTCTCTAATGGGGAGGACAAGTTAACTGAGCATTTTAATGTCACAAACAAATAAATAAATTTAAATAAAAAATAAAGAAAACAAAGTTGGAGGAACTTTTACTACTAGGTCAAGTATCCCACGAGGAGATACATGTTGGAAAGCACTGCTTGAGTTAAATGATGAAAAGGAGGATTCCAGATACTAGAAAGTACCTCACAGACCTCATTACAAAAAAAGGCAACAAAATTGGCAATAGCTACTAATCCATGTGCCTCCTTTCTCAGACATAAGATTTCAAGAAGGTTTCCAGAGACAAAATAGAGAGAACCAATTCCTACTCAGGTAACATTGAATTGTGATACTTCTTCCAACTCTAGAAAATAAAGAAACTGAGGTGAAAAGAGGGTAAATGATTTGTCCAAAGCCAAACACTATGACACACCACAGCCAGAAGTCTTTCCATAATTTAATACTTCCCTCTCCTTTGGGAATGTAAATTCTCCTGTATCTAGGAGTGTGTGTGTGTGTGTGTGTGTGTGTGTGTGAGAGAGAGACAGAGAGAGAGAGAGAGACAGAGAGAGAGAGAGAGAGAGAGAGAAGAGAGAGAGAGAGAGAGAAGAGAAAGAGAGAGAGAGAGAGAGAGAGAGAGAGAGAGAGAGAGAGAGAGAGAGAGAGAGAGAGAGAGAGAGAGAGAGAGAGAGAGAGAGGGAGAGAGAGAGAGATTCCAGTTGTTAAAACATAAAGTAATAAAAGATTCTTCCCTGAGTAGAATACCATATTTATGAAATTCATTTGATATATTTGTTGCTACAATATGAAATATGAAAGGGATGTAACGTTCACAGATGTTGTTCAGATTTTAGGAGATTCTTCTTACCACAAAGGTACAGTAAATATAATTAGCATTAATACAGCACTTTATAGGGCTTTACAAATATTGCCTCATAAAATTCTCATAAAAACCTATGAGTTAGGTGGTATTATTGAACTCATTTTACAGAAGGGAAAAAACTGAGTCAGAAAGATTAAATTACTTGCCCAAGGTCACACAGCTAATAAGTGTTTGAGGCTGGATTTGAGCAAAGGCTTTCTTGATTCCAGGTCCATTTCTCTACCTAGCTGCAAAACTCTCTGGATCTTATCTGCATTTCTGCCTCAATTGTCCCCAATTTAGCAAAGATATCTACTAAACTCTTTCAGTTTTTAAATAGGATTGAAACAACAACAATAACAATAACCCTTACCTCCAGTCTTAGAATCAATATTGGGTATTAGTTCCAAGGCAGAAGAGCAGTTAGGGCTAGGCAATGTGGGTTAGGTACTTGCCCAGGGTCACAAAGCCAGGAAGTGTCTGAAGCCAGCTTTGAGCCCAGGATCTCAAGTCTTTAGGTCTGGCTCTCAATCCACTGAGCCATCCAGCTGCTTCCTCAATACATGAGTGGGACTGAAGAAACAGCATTTTTAAATATGGAGAAACCATACACACAGAGCAACAGATATCACAAAAAATCTATAGACTGAAAAGGTTTTAAATGATTTTTCAGCAAAAGGAATTACCAGCAGATAGAATTCCATTAAGAAAATAGTGGCCTTTTAAATAATGAAGTTTAGTTTCTTCCGCAGAGCCACCCACAGCCTTGCATTCCCACCCTTACTGTCAAGCTGCTCACTTTGAATATGGTGCATTGGGCTTGGGGATTTGCATGAATTCTTCAGGCTCCTGTCATATGAAATACTGGTCCCAAGATTGTGATTGTTTACAAACTATGACAGCTCCCATCTGCCAGGAGGTTGTCTAAATGCCTTCAAGCATAGCTTGCAAAACTCATTCAAATCTTTGTTTTTACTTGATAGTGTTTAAATAATTCATCTTGGTCATTTTTCACTGATTAAAGGAGAGACTTTTACTGATGACAGACAGTAGGCTTTTTTTAAACTATCCTTTCTTTTCTATTGCGTGAAGGAAGGTCAAACAATATGACACCATTTCCCTTTAAACTGTAATCTCAGAGGTTTTATGCAGTCAGGACTTGCTGAACTGTGTATTTCTCTTTCAGAGTAAGGTGAGCCCTCTGCCCAAATATGGTAATCTAAGGGGTTTCATCTACCTATAAAATTTGAATCTGATGAGACTTTAGAGGGTCCCTTTGGTGCAACTCATACCCCCAAAACACTCCCCTCTGCAGTATACCTGAGAAATGCTCACTTTGTCTTTTCTTTTTTAAACCCTTATCTTCCATCTTGGAGTCAATACTGTGTATTGGCTCCAAGGCAGAAGAGTGGTAAGGGCTAGGCAATGGGGGTCAAGTGACTTGCCCAAGGTCACACAGCTGGGAAGTATCTGAGGCCAGATTTGAACCTAGGACCTCCAGTCTCTAGGGCTAGCTCTCAATCCACTGAGCTACCCAGCTGCCCCCTATTTTGCCTTTTCTTGAAGAACTCTTATCCAGGGAACCTGCTACCTCCAGAGGAAGCTTATTTGAAATTTATTGTTGTTGTTCAGTCATTTTAATCATCTTCTGTGACCTCATGTTTCTAGTGACTTCATTTTGGGTTTTCTTGGTAAAGATACTAGAATGTGTTGCTATTTCTTTCTCCAGCCCATTCACAGATGAGGAAACTGAGCCAAACAGGATTAAGTGAATTCCACTGTATCACATAGCTAATACGTTTCTGAGGTTGGATTCAAACTCAGATCTTCCTGACTCTCCATTTTACAATCCATCTACTGTGCCAACTAGCTGCCACAAGTTTGGATGGTTATAATTGTTAGGAAGTTTCCCCTGACATCAAGCTTCAGTTTCTTTGTAAATTCCAACCATTGCTCTTATTGGTTTCAGACTGAACAAGTTTAATTCCTGTTTGGAGGCATGAATAGATCTTTATTATACCTCTAGAATAAAATATAATTATAGCTTAGTATTTAACATTTTCCTATCATAATTCCAATCTCTTTTTCTAGATTTATTTTATATTACTCCCCATATTGCACTCTGTTCTAGCCAAAACATCCTACTTTCTTCAGGTAGAATTTTTTCAGTTAGAACTGAGCTCTTCCCCATGCTTCTTAGAACATCTAGATTGCTTCCATTTGCAACTCATGAACTCCCATTTACTGGAAGTGTTTCTTTCCCCACAAAGTTCTTTTTTCTCTCTCTTCAAATTATCTTGTTTATATTTATCTGTTTATATAATTTTCCACTTTGTACAATGTAAGATTTTGGAGACAAGCTCTTTTGTCTTTGTATCTTTAGCACTTAAGGGAGTACTATGCACAAGGTAAAAACTTCAAATACTTAGATCAGTTTCAAAAAAAATTATTATCTATCTCTCCCTTTTTGTTTTTGTAAAGTTCACTTCATAAAACCTTCTGTAATACTTTGCATTATCACTATTCAAAATTTCCTAATTAGATTCTCCTAGATGCTAGGACTTTTTGGAATATTTTTGATTATTTTTTATCTATCTATTCCGAGTTTATGCTCTCTGGTCACAACATATTGACCACTCTTGATTTCATTTGTCATTAATAAAATGTCTGATGTATGCTGCATTAAACATCTTTTAAATTTGACACAGAGGAGTCTGCTGCCGACGCCAGCGGATCCCATCCTAGGTGCGGCCCCCGAAATCCCGGGTCCTGACCGGCTCTCTGAGACTATTTCTACCCTTGCCGAATTTGGAGCGAGCCCAGAAACCTATTGCAGGGACGGCTTGGCTACTCCATCCCATCCTGAAGTCACAGCCCCTTCCAGCCTCCCTTTGGCTCCCCACTCCCTAACTTGGGAACTGGAAACGCTAGACCTTTGGACCTGCTCCCCAAAATATCGGCGCCAGCTCTAGGATATCTTCTGCTGGGAACTGAAGACATTCTCTGCGGCCAAGTGATTCCTCCTCCCCTCCAAAAGACTGCATTCCTATTTCCCCTCTCTGATCACCCAGAAATCAGCTTCTGTCCCGCCCATCTGTCGGCTGGAACCCTGAAACGTAATCTTCAGGTACCCCAGAAAAAGTTCTTCCCACACATCTTGGAGTACTCCGAACCCAGCATTTCTGAACCAACAGGCCAGCTGTTTATCTCACACGAGCTGATCTCTAATTTGGCTCAACATCCTTAACCAGCTGAGGCGCACCCCCAAACTGCTTTTTGTCTTTGGAATCAGCCACAGGGCCGTCCCAGGACTGCACTGTATCCCCAAACTTTTCTATACCCTGAAAATATCCTCTACTGCTAATTTTGCTGAGGTGTACCAGAGAGGCAGCTGCTGGGTACCCCTAAACTATTCCCTACCTCAAAGCCGTCTGGTGTGAATCTACAAATCAGTTTCTCTACCGTACCCCATAAACCCAGCCTCTTCTTTCCCATCAGTATATCTCCTGTGCTCCTCAAAATTCCCCCTCCTCCGATGCCCTCCCAGGCACCCTCTTTTGGGGGGCCTGTGACACTGAATGTGGGGGGAACACTGTATGCTACCACCCTGGAAACTCTGACTCGATTCCCAGACTCAATGTTAGGGGCCATGTTCAGAGAGGGTGCAGCACTGCCACCCAACTCTGGTCCTCAGGGTAGCAGCTACTACTTTATTGACAGGGATGGTAAAGCCTTCCGTCACATCCTCAATTTCCTGCGCTTGGGCTGCCTGGACTTGCCTAGGGGATACGGGGAGACAGCTCTTCTGAGAGCCGAGGCTGATTTCTACCAGATCCAGCCCCTACTAGATGCACTCAGGGAACTGGAAGTAACTCAGGGAACCGAGGTGGTCACAGCTGCCTTATTCCATGCAGATGTGGATGCCACCCCACGACTGGTCCACTTCTCAGCTCGTCGAGGCCCCCACCACTATGAACTCAGTGCTGCCCGAGTTGACACCTTTAGGGCCAATATTTTCTGCACAGATCCCACCTGTCTTGGGGTGCTCCGGGCCAGGTTTGGAGTTGCTGAAGGGGAAGGAGGAGAAGGAAGTCCCCATTTCCGTTTGGAATGGGCTCCCTGCCCAGAAGGGCTCCCTGAGGTTGAGTATCGACGTCTAGGATTGAAACAACTGTGGGCAGTAGGAGAGGCCGGTGAGAGGCGGGAGGTATTGGGGACACCTGGGTTCTTGGAGGAAGTGCTCCAGGTGGCTCTGGAACATGGCTTTCGACTTGACTCTGTCTTCCCAGATCCTGAGGACCTGCTCAACTCTCGATCATTGCGTTTTGTTCGACATTGAAGGATAGTGACTTGGTTTGGGGGAAATGGGAAGAGTCAATAAAGTTGGGAGGGGGTTGCAATCTCTACTCCTCTTAGATCTGTAAGAAATTTAGGATCTTCTGGAATGACTTGGAGGAAGTAGGAGCTGTGAGAGTTAAGGGGGACTCCCTGTCTATCTCTTGACTGGAGCTTCAATCTAGGGAGGAATAGAAAAATTGGAAAACCAACCCTCCCCTCTCTTCTAACCTAATAGAAATGATTTTGATCAGTCCCCTAAAGGGCTATGAAATTTGAAGGGCACCTTACGGTCCCCTACTGGAGCTCAGACTTGAAGAGGAGAGAAAATATCAAAAGGGATTCCAAATTAGAGGTTGGGGGGAAGTGAACTGTGGGAATCCAAGTATTATCCATAAACTTGGTATAATAAAGCTTATTGACTTATTGATCCCATACTCTGTCCCCATGTTTCATGCTGACAGAGAGTGGGGGATGAGGCAGGGAGTCTTCCTTTGTGTCTCAGTGCTATATGTCTCTGGATGACAATAGAATCTGTCATTTGCCTTTTGATCTCTGACTTTACTCCTTTCCCAGGCTCTGGGCTTTTCTAGGTCTGTTTTGGAGAGTACCTATTACAGTGTTGTTCCTTGTTGTGGAATGACTGGATTGGCACAGGGTGTGTGCATTTGTGTACATCCAATGGACGGATAGATATTTTATTGAACCATAGGGTGTATATATGAATGCATCCACAGTCCTCTGTCAACAGGGGTGAAGCTGTCTCTGTGCATCTCTGTCTCTGAGAGAGCCTGGATACAAAAGCTCTGGGATTATTTGGGCTGCTGAGGCTATTGTGTAGATATTGGTTGCTGTAATAACCATGGTCCTGATGCTAGGTTTCACTATAAGTGGGAGGCCTGAGCAGCCCTGGGCTGAAAGAGAAATTCAATACAACAAACTGAAGATTGGAAGAAGGGTTAAGAAGACTGAAGAGGAGGAAAAGGAAATAGAATATTTACTCTTCTATTTTGCACAGATCTTTTTTTCAGAAGTTACTATTTATTATTCATATCTAATAAATAAGAAATGCCTAAGAAATAATAAAAGTAAAACCTTTTTATACTGCAAAAAAAAAAAAAAAAAATTTGACACAGAGCCACTAATGACTGTAAAATCATTCATGACTCTTCTCAAAATCCAGACATTCAACAAATTCTAAAACTAACTAATTTTACTATGACCTGGTCTTAAAAATTCAGCAGTAATCAGATGGAATTACTTATCAAACTCTATCCTATCAACAGCATTTCCCAGATCTACAAGTTTCATATTCCTGCAAAGAAGGAAAGAAAATTAACCTCTCACGATTTGTTCTTGTTGGGGCCATTGACTTTTCCTTTTTGCCAGATTTTGTGTCAACATTATTATTATTTTTAAGCCTTACCTTCCATCTTGGAATCAATACCACACTTTGATTTCAAGGCAGAAGAGTGGTAAGTACTAGGCAATGGGGGTTAAGTGACTTGCCTAAGGTCACATAGCTAGGGAGAGTCCGAGACCAGATTTGAATCCAGGACCTCCTGTCTCTAGGCCTGGCTCTCAATCCACTGAACTACCTGTCTGCCTCTCAATACTATTCTTAATAATTGTTTTTTGACATTTTGCATGATATCTCCCTGCCTCCTAGTCCTCCCCACTCTCTAAGACAGCAGGGAATATAAGTTGTACACGTGTTATCATAAAATATATGTTTTGATGTTTGTTATATTGTAAAGGAAGATACATAGTATTTCCACTAGAGAAAAATTCATGGAGGAAATAAAGTGAAGAATGATATGCTTCAATCTGCATTTAGACTCCATCTGTGGTAGTGGATAGCCTTTTTTGTCATGAGTCTCAGCCATAAACTTTTCTCAGTAGTTATTAACCATCTCTTTTATTGAAGAGATACATACATGCTAGAATTTTGCCCCAAATTAAATCAAGCTAATTGATCTAGATTTAGCAGACTCTATTCTCTCCTTTTTTGAAAATTAGGCTAATGTTTTTCCTAGTCCAGTCCTGTGTTATTTCCCCCATTCTCCCCAGTCATTTAAATCTCAAAGACAGGAGTTTAGTGATCAAAATCACTATTTTTTTTAAAATCACCTTTGGCCATGTGATTTGAATTAATTCAGAAAAATAAAATGTGTTCTTATTATCTCTGTATTTATGTTGACTATCAACTGCTCATTAGCCACTTCTGTCCTGTCTTTTCCAGGCCAAAGCATATTGACCTTTGTAAAGAAAATAGAAATAAAATGGGAGTTGATCAGTTTTGTTGTAATTTACGATTTATTTTTCCATCCACTAAAAGCAGCGTCATGATTCCTGATTTGATCATTCTTATCCCCCAATTTAGCTTTAAACAGTTCTCTAACTATTAAATCTCCACTAATTAGATTCAGCCAAATGCTAGAACATTTTGGATCCTGACTGTCATTTAATGTGCCATCTTTACTTTTCTCGCTAGCGTCAGCTCACTCTTATCTTTAATAGGCCTGATGTGATTTTTGCAATACCACACCAGCCACAGCTTTACTACTCATCTTGCCACCTGCTTTTGCTTTTGTCTTCTAAACATCTTTAAGAACATATATATGCTACATATATTTATATACACACATGCTTATAATATGTATATTGCTTTACATCACAATCATTTTTCAATATATCCTCCGATTCCAAATCTTCCTTAAAAAGAGAAAATATCAAACAAAATTGATAAATATAGCAATTAAGTCTTTCATAGCTGCTATATTTGGCATCTGAAGTTACTTGAATTCTAAGTTTAACACTAGGTGCTGCATTTCCTCAGTTTTTTTGAGCTTTGTGTGTATATGTATAATGCCTGCACATATTGGAATTTACACTATTTTTAGTCAGAATGTGTGGTTCTGCCTACTCATCGTTGTATCAGTTCATCCAAATCTTCTGACCTATAGAATCCCCCCCCCACTCATGGCAGACTGATGGGTAGTCTGACTTAAAATTCATATTAACTTGGGAAGCATCAATCCATAGTGTGCTATATTGACCTTTCCTTTCCTTTAAAATTTACTTCAGATCCTAACAGAGAGCTAATCCTGCAGCATACTGGGCTGAGTACCAAACTCAGAGTCAGAAAATATATATTTGTGACCTTGGCAAATCATGTAACTTTCTTGGGCCTCAATTTGGTCATCTGTGAAATGAAAAAGAAAATTAGACTACATGGCCTCCAAGTTTTCTTCCTGCAGTAAATCTTTGAGCCTATGATTCTATCCTAGATCCACTACTAATTAGCAGTCTATCCATCAAGCAAGTATTGTAACCTTCATGGGTTCTAGTTTCCTTATCTGTGTAATAAAGGGTATGAGGCAAAGGTAGGGGATTGTGGGGGTGGCTTAGATTATCCCTAACTATAGATTATCCAGTTTGAACATTAAATGTTTCTTTATCATCCTTTATAAAAGGATGTAATTTCAGGATTATCATAAGTAGCTTAGGATGGTGGGATTTAAATAATAACTCTGATTACTTTCCTTTTAGGTAAGCATGAGGCAGTAGGTGAATTTGGTTACTCTTTTCTTGGCTGTCTGCACTGTGATAAAGGGATAGAGATTGGACTTGTGATTCTGCTAATATGAGGAAATCCTAGTTTAGGAAACTCCCTCTACCAATGTAAGCTAGCCATTTGTAGGAATTTAATGAATAAATCTAAAAGACTCTTGTGAGTAGTATATTAAATTACACTGGAGATGGGTCACAACACATATTTTTTTGCTATTGAAAAGAGATCACAGAACCAAGAATATTGGAAGCCACAAGACTAGATGCTTCTATCGTCCTTTTCAGCTTTGATTCTATGAAGCTATGGTTTTTAGCATTCTTACTTTGAGAAGCTACCACCTATTTGCTATGTTATTCCCTTCCACAATTTTCTAGAAATTTGATTTCCATAGTATAATACTTGAATACTTACCCCATCTTTCATGTCTAACTGTGATGCAGACTAAAATTCTTCTCAGTTAGAGTTAGCTCCTTCACACCCTCACCTCCACTTCCTCTAAACCAAAGGTTCTTAGCCTTTTCTGTGTCCATGCTTCAAACATTCACATGCTTGTTGTCATAGAGGAAAAGTATATTTGTAATACACCTGGGCAATTAATTACTGCTCAAAATTCCATGAGAGAACTTTTAGTGTACCCCTTGGATGAGTGTCAGAAGTTTCTAAGGGGTCTGCGGACCAATAAATAGGGATCACTCATCTAGTCTCATCCTCTCATTTTAGAGAGGAAAAAACCAAAGCCAAATGAAGTTAAATGATTTGATCAGAGATCCAAGATTTCAGTGAGTCTGAAAGCAAGCAGTAACTCCACTTTTTCTGATAGGGAAATTGAAGGTCATCGCACTTTTAATGATTTTCCACCTTATTATAAACCCTTTTGGGTTCGATGGAGGCTACCCTCAAAGTGTTATCAAAAAAGTATTAAATGAGGCAAAAATATTGCCAGATCCTCTCAGAATGATCTTCCCAATATTGGAAGATAAGTCTTAAAAAGTGTATTGAATTCTTTTCAACACTGACTGCCAATAAAGAGTTTAGGAAACCATATTGATAACTAATTACTTTCCATTTTAGTGAGAGAAAAAAGAAAGAACATGAAAGACTTCTAGTAAGATGTCAGAACAAAAAAATTAAATGGACATTTTCACAAGCGCCTCTCAGTAACATGAAAATCCACCCACTTCCAAAAAAATAGATAAAAAGAAAGTCTTTTTAGAACAATAGCCAGAGTACTTACATCATTATTGATGCTGCTGACTGGGACTATCTCTTACCACTGCAACCACAGTTTAAGATTATAGGCTAAAATTCCAAATTTTGGAAGTTGTTATGGGATTGAAGTATTGCCTTATTTAAATATAATAAACTCAATGGAAAATTTAATGAAAAAGCTACTATATATTTGAATGATTTGTTAAGGGGGTTCAAAATAAGAAAAGTAAATGGATTAATCTGGTAACAGATTTTCTTTTTAAGCATACTTATAATTTTCAAAAAGAATAATCACAGTTTACAGAAAGAAACCATTGTGAAATTTTTAAAAGGAAGAAATTATTCACGACATAATTAACTTCAATGCCTGGAAAAACTGGGGAATAGTTCTGGCATATGCTATGTCTGTTGGTTACATATAAACATACAAATACACATTTATTTGTATAGAGTGAATGTGTAATTCATGAATTACTCTACCACAAATCTGATTTTTTGTCTATGCATATTATTACTGTCCAGCTAAATTTTCACAAAAACTATAAAAATAATAATAAAACAATTACAATAACCAGAATTCATATAAACTTTAAATTTGCAAACTATTTCACATACATCATTCCAATTGATATTCAAAACAACAAACCTGTTAGGTAAATAATAGTAGTGGTAAGGAGGAGAAGTAATAAAAGACAGAATCATAATACTAATAAGCCTTATAAAGTGCTATATGGTTTGCAAAGTACAAGTTACCTCATGTGAGAAAACAATATTAGATTGCACATTAATATGTATTATGTATATACATATCACAAACAATATAGGATAAATTCAAAAGAAGACTCAAATATTTTTCAAAAATTGGTAATAGTATGAAATTCTATGGGATGTATCCAAAGAAAATCTTAGTAGCAAAAAAAGATCAAGATTGAAACAAGGATGCCCATTATCACCTCTATTATTTAACATTGTACTAGAAACACTAGCAGTAGCAATTAAAGAAGAAAACTGAAGGCATTAAAATAGGCAATGAGGAGACCAAGTTATCACTCTTTGAAGATGATATGATGGTCTACTTAAAGAATCCTAGAGAATCAACCAAAAAACTAATTGAAATAATCAACAACTTTAGCAAAGTTGTAGGATACAAAATAAAACTGCATTTCTATATATCTCTAACACAACTCAGCAGCAAGAATTAGAAAGAGAAATCCCATTTAAAATCACCTTAGACAAAATAAAATACTTAGGAATCTATCTACCAAAACAAAAACAGGAGCTATATGAACACAACTACAAAACACTCTCCACACAACTAAAACTAGACTTGAGCAATTGGAAAAACATTAACTGCTCATGGGTAGGACGAGCCAATATAATAAAAATGACCATCCTATCCAAACTTATCTATTTAGTGCTATACCCATTGAACTTCCACAAATTGTTTTTTTACTGAATTAGAAAAAAAATAAAACAAACAAAGTTCATTTGGAAGAACAAAGGATCAAGGATATCCAGGGAAATAATGGAAAAAAAAATACAAAGGAAGGTGGCCTTGTAATCCCTGATCTCAAAGTATATTATAAAGCAGTGGTCATCAAAACAATTTGGCACTGAATAAGAGACAGAAAGGAGGATCAGTGGAATAGACTTGGGGTAAGTGACCTCAGCAAGACAGTCTATGACAAACCCAAGGACCCCAGCTTTTGAGACAAAATCCATTATTTGACAAAAACTGCTGGGAAAACTGGAAGACAGTATGGTAGAGATTAGGTTTGGATCAATACCTCACACCCTACACCAAGATAAACTCAGAATGGGTGAA
Organism: Monodelphis domestica; assembly: GCF_027887165.1. Classification (NCBI taxonomy): domain Eukaryota; kingdom Metazoa; phylum Chordata; class Mammalia; order Didelphimorphia; family Didelphidae; genus Monodelphis; species Monodelphis domestica. The sequence continues at coordinate 62,186,947 of NC_077234.1, forward strand.
TGACTTGAACATAAAGAAGGAAACTATAAGCAAACTAGGTGAACACAGAATAGTATACATCTCAGACCTGTGGGAAGGGAAAGACTTTAAAACTAAGCAAGACATAGAAAGAGTCACAAAACGTAAAATAAACAATTTTGATTACATCAAATTAAAAAGATTTTGTACAAACAAAACCAATGTAACAAAAATTAGAAGGGAAGCAACAAATTGGGAAACAATCTTCATAACCAAAACCTCTGACAAAGGTCTAATTACTCAAATTTATAAAGATCTAAATCAATTGTACAAAAAATCAAGCCATTCTCCAATTGAACAGGCACTTTTCAGCCAAAGAAATCAAAGCTATTAATAAGTACATGAAAAAGTGCTCTAAATCTCTGATAATCAGTGAGATGCAAATCAAAACAACTCTCAGGTATCACCTCACACCTAGCAGATTGCCTATCATGACAGCAAAGGAAAGTAATGAATGTTGGAGGGGATGTGGCAAAGTTGGGACATTAATTCATTGCTGGTGGAGTTGTGAATTGATCTAACCATTCTGGGGGGCAATTTGGAACTATGCCCAAAGGGCGATAAAAGACTGCCTGCCCTTTGATCCAGCCATAGCACTGCTGGGTTTGTACCCCAAAGAGATAATAAGGAAAAAAGACATGTACAAGAATATTCATAGCTGCGCTCTTTGTGGTAGCCAACAATTGGAAAATGAGGGGATGCCCTTCATTTGGGGAATGGCTGAACAAATTGTGTATCTGTTGGTGATGGAATACTATTGTGCTAAAAGGAATAATAAAGTGAAGGAATTCCATGGAGACTGGAACAACCTCCAGGAAGTGATGCAGAGTGAAAGAAGCAGAGCCAGGAGAACATTGTACACATACTGATACACTGTGGTACAATCGAACGTAATGAACTTCTCCATTAGTGGCAATTAAATGTCCCTGAACAATCTGCTGGGATCAAGGAGAAAATAAAAGCACTACCCTCAAGCAGAGGAGAAAAGGGGGGAGTAAAGACACCAAGGAAAGGCAACAGCTTGACTACAGGAGTGGAGGGGATATGATTGAGGAGAGACTCTAAATGAACACCTTAATGAAAATACTAACAACATGTAAAAGAGTTCAGACTGAGGACACATGTGATACCCAGAGGAATCATGCATAACCATTGAGAGGGATGGGGGTGGGGGGGAGAAAAAGAAAATGATCTTTGTTTCTAATGAATAATGTTTGAAAATGACCAAATAAAATAATGTTTAAAAAACCCCTCAGTTAATTCCCCTAATACAATTTGGCACCCTGAAAAGACTATATGCTATACTATAGAGAGGAAGCCAAGAGAAAAGAGAAAATGTCCATGCAGATAGTGTGTGGCATGATGGTGTTAGCCATAATAACCTGTTACTAGGTATATAATATCTTATACAGCACTATGACCAATATAGTACTGGAGACTATGGGTTACATATCAAACACCACTATATTCCTGATGAACATGCCATTTCAAAACAATACTATCTTATGGCAAGGGATTACTCAGGCTTACATCTTTACCATGGCTTCCATACAAACATTTACTTACATGAAGAATATCTATAAGTTTATAGTACTAAGAACAGTAGAACAACTTATGGTAGTGGACACTAACTTAGAAGATCTTTTAAAGAATATGTGTAAATAATTTTTAAAGGAAAAAGGTTTAGATAAGATCAAAGTGGGAAATGGACAGGTGGACAATATAACTAAATATAAGGAAAAGAATGCCAGAAGAATAAGTCGGGTGCACAGGGCAATGACAAGGATAAGGACACTAGAACAAGCAAGCATACTAAGAAAATTTTTCCTTTGAAGGACATCACAAAGATCGCAGACACAGCAGGAGTGTTACACTTCAAAGTCCACAAACAATTCACCACACAAAAATTGGATTCCATTAGGAAAAGATTCCCAAAATTTATCTCAGAACCCCATAGATTGCATAAGGAACTAAAAAGGGTGTTTGGGATCTTTGAGCCCAGAGTTCCTTCTGTTGGAGTTGTTTAGCCACCATGAACACCATCAATTTATTGACAAAATGAGATCTGATAGTACCCTGATGAGCTGGCCAATAGAGGAGCAAAGAGAAGATTTTGACTTCTCTGACCCAGTGTGCATGACATACCTCAGGAAATCCAGGGACTATTTGTTCCAGGCAAACAAAATGTTTTGCTCCAAGCCAAATGCATGGAGTAAATTTGATAAACTTGTATAAGAAAAAATGCTACATTCATAGACTGCCTGTTTGAAACTACAGAGTCTATTATGGGGATAGAAAAGGACTCAGAGGAATCAACAGCTCATGTCAGAAGGCAATTTCTTAGGGGTTGCACATCATACCTAAGAAATTTTTTCAATAACTATTTCCCTAAATATGATACAGTGACTCTAACTGAACTTTGAGACTCTGCATGATATCTTTATGACAGTCATACAGAACAAAATAGGCAGGTGTCAGAATTAAAACAAAAATTACAGGATACAGAAGAGAATTTTAAGCAAAAACAAATCCAAGAAATTAAAAATCTAAATAGTCAAAACATACACAAAACCCTTACTAGCAAAGGAAAGTACAAAGGGAAACCAGACAATGCTTCTTTTGTCATAAAACTGGACACCTCATAAAAGATTGCTTTCTCAAAAAGAAATATAAAGTAAATAATAAGAACACAGAAGGAAAATGATACAAACAGCAGAGAAATAGTTACTGCAATCATTGTGGTTTGAAATTAAATCAGGAAGTATCAAATCTTGAAGAAATGTATGCAGCTATTAATGCAGAGGCTAAACCCATATATTCAGATATTGTAAGAAGGGATTTATAAATCCAGAATCATAATGTATTTAGTTTCATGCATGGAGATAGAAAGAGAATAGTGAATGGGGTGCAAAATAGTGAGAGAGATGCTGGTACAAAGCAAGAGAAAGAGCAGAAAAGAGACAATGCAAAGGTGATGCAGAAAACCAAATAAATTAAATCTGTGAATAATGATGGGAGCAAACTAAGCAAAATATCAAATGAAAGGTAGAGACATGTGAAGGAACTAGATGAAAAAATTAAAAATATCATTGTGCAAATACAAACTGAAATAAGAGACTCAGATAGAAAGAGCATAGTTAACCACTCATGAAAAAAGCAGAACACAAATAAAAAACATATTTAGAAAATTTTTTTCACTGCAGATTGGGCACAGGGATTGAATTTTGTATAAATAAAAGTCATAAAACCTCACATAAACCTAAACAGGAACTGGTAAAAGACACAGTGAAACCAAATTTCAATTCCTTGAAGCAAAAGGACTGTAGCAGGTCCAAGCAAAAGGTTACAGTTGCAAATAATTTTAATGGAGCTATAAAAGATTCACAAAAACTCACAGATAAACAGCAAACCCCACATGAACCAGTTAACACTTCAAATAGCTACATGGTACAGACTTCCTTAGAAAAAAACGTCCAGTTTGAACCTGGGAAAGAAAAAATACAAAGCTCTCATGGGCACTGGTGCTTCAAAATCAGTCCTAAAGACATGTCCTGGGGAAGCCAATATGGGGGTATGTAGTTGGAGCTATGGGACAAATACAAGAGGTCCCTGAGCTCAAAAGCACAATAGTCAAATTGGGTCCTCTCACCATTGATCATACATTCTTATTGTTCCCTTTATGTTCAGATAACCTTTTAGGATGGGATTATTTTGTGTAAGATTGGAGCAACTTTGCAATGTGAAAGATCTGGGAAAGTATACTTACATTTACACAAACATTCATTAAAGCACTACCCATTATTATATCTGGAACAAGTAGAAGAAGAACCTGAGAAAATCCAAATTTGAACATCTATGTATGAAATACCTAAAGATATTCCAGGAGGAGTGTTTGCTAATCATAAGAATGATGAGTTGAGGATAAAAAAAAAGTGGATTGATTTTACACCTAAATAAATTAACAAATAAGCAAAGTAGTAGCCCAAAAGAAAGTAAATAAAAATGAATAAAGAGAAATAAAAAATAAAATGAAAGAATAAGTGAATTAACAAAGAAAACCAAAAACTTCTAGGAAAGAACAATCACATTGACAAATGATTGTTATATTTAAGTCAGTAACATAAAAAGAACCTAAATAATAAAATTAGAAATAAAAAGATAATGAGGAACAAAAAATAAATTATTAATTTCATCAGAGAATATTACTGACATCCATACTAACATTCTAACAATTGAAAGAACTTGAAGAAAATAGACATGTATTAATAAAAATATGTTACCAAAGTGGACAAAACAGTAAATTGATACTTTATATAGAACAACTCAGAGGGGGGGAAATGCCCAAAACATTAATTAATTAATTAATCTGCAAAAATTCCTGACTTAGATTCATGGTTGATTTTTCTTTCTAATCATTAAAGTATAGATAATTCCCATGAAATTTGAAAATTGTAAAAAAATCTTTATATTTCATTATTAATTTTCAAATAGAAAGAAGACAAATAAAAAATTACGTATGTAAGTCCAATTGTCTAGGGTTTGACCCATGAGACAATGAGATCACAATAAGATAATAATATAGCAAAGCATTAATGGAGTAAAGAAGTGGCAAGGGTGAGTTTGATGCCAGTACTGTGGCTGAGGTGTCCCATCCAGGTGGGGGCATCATAAGAAATTATAGAATTAGGAAGCTTTAGGGGTAATACAATTTGGGTTGCCTCTATTGGTTGTCTCTGGGGAAGGATAGCTACTTGGATTTAACTTCATTGGATGTTCCTGAGGGAGGTGGTGAGTCCTGATCTTGAACATGCAAGATATTGTTGACAACCATTTTGTTGGCTTTCTGTTGCCTAGCTGGAGTCTGTCTGTTTCCTTTTCTCTATCTGGGGTCTCGACATTTATAAATGTACAAATAAGTGAATCTTTATTACATTTAGCTTGGTTTTTAAAAGTATTTAATAATTTAAACAAATTAATTTCAAAGCTGTCTTGTGTATTTCTCTTTCTGAACTTTTTTCTTTTCTGTGCATTAATAAATGTCAATGATTTTTTTGTATCACCATTTGCTGTCCCCATTTTCTCTCCTCCTCCAAAAGCTTTTTTTTTTTATAATGAATTAGCACAGTCAAGAAAAGTCACATGTTGGTAATATCTGAAAAGTATATGTCTCATTTGTCACCTCCATCCTACCACATCTCTGTTAGGAGGTGGGTATCATCCTTCTTCATTGGACTCTGGAGTTACAATTAGTCACTGTAGTCATCAGAGATTTTGTCATTCAAAGTTATTTTTAATAATCCTAAAATCATTTGATGATCTGTTCTACTGGTCCTAATATTTTAAATCTATTTTGGTTTATGCAAGTCTTCTTAGACTTTTTAAATTTATTTTTTTGATTACTTATGGCATGGTAAAATGTTGTTAATCTATATATAGTTTTTAAACCATTCACCAATTGTTAGGCACTTCTTAGATTCCAAATCTTTGCTATAGCAAAAAAAAAAAATGTTTCTATGAATATTGTGTTTCAAATGGATCCTTTCCATCTTTTAAAAAAATCTCCTTTAAGTGTATAATTAATAATGTTATTATTGGGTAGAATGCATAATTTATTTTGTGTTGGTTTTTTTTTTTTTGGTATAGTTTCAAATTGCTTTCCAGAAAAGCTAGAACAATTCAGAGGTCCACCAACTCTCCATTAGTGTTCCTTTCTTCCTACATCCCTTTTCATTTTAATTTTCCAATTTTGTCATCTTTGCAAATCTTAGAGCTGTAAGGCTGAATATCAGTATTGCTTTGATTTTCCCTTTTCTTATAATTATTGACTTAGGGCATATTAAATATGATTTTTCAAATCATAAATTTCTTACCTTTAGAATTCTGTCCCTTTCCTTTGATTATGGATCAACTCAGGGAATATTTCTTGTTCTTGTATATTTGAATCTGTATGCTATATATTTTGGCTATCAAGCCTTTTCAGATTAACTGTTGTAAAGAGTATTTTTTACATATAACTCTTTTTCTTCTGTTTTTAGCTACACTGATTTTGTTTGTGGAAAATATTTTTTTAAATTTCATATAATCCAAATTACCCTTCTATAACCCTCTTGTTGATCAAAGAGGATGCTGTGCTTTATAAGCAAACAGAATTGAAGAACTTCAAAGAAATATGAAATGCACAAATTTAGAGATGTCTCCATACAAATGTTCAAACTGGCTATTGGTGCCGACCTGTAGTACAGTCTTCTGAACTCTTCTTGGTCTGATCAGCCACAGTCAGACACATTGTGATATTATTTTGGTCCTTTGGTCCTCTTCCAGAATAATGGACAATAACTAACCCTCTTTTCCTTTGTTCAGTGAAGATCTTTTCACGTAACCACAATTATCTCTTTTACTGATAACTCTAATTTGTTTATAATACTATCTTTTAATTTGGAGTTTATGGTTGCATGTGACATGAGATATTCATGTGTAACTATATGCAACCTTTCTGTCATATTGCTTTCCAACTTTCTCAGCAGTTTTTGTCTTGAGTCCTTCAGTCAGTAGTTAGCATCTTTAGGCATATCAGAGACTATGTTATTCTAATCTGCTTTCGTGTCTTTGTTTTCCAAATTTGTTCCCCTGATAAATTTTCTGTTCTTTTAACCAATACCAAGTAGTTTTGATGATTGATTATTTATAGTATTATTTGAGATCTGGCTCTTTGCGGCCCACTTTCTTCCCATCTTTTCATTGTTTTTCTTGAGATTTTTGGCCTTTTTGTGGTTTAGAATAAATTTGTTTTTATTCCCTCAATTTATCTTTTTTATCATTTCTAGAATTATCATTTCTTGAATTATGGCAAATATTTGTGACAATAATAGTAATTTTTGTTTTATCCCTGATCTTTTTGGAAAAGCCTATGATGGTTACTCATTTTAAATAATTCTAACTCTTGGTTTTTTATTGATCCAGGGATGTGCTAGATGTCATCAATTCTAATCAGCTTAGAGAACCTATTATTAAATTTAAATTTTTAGTATGAACATCTATATCATTGAAAGAGGTAATTCTTTTTAAGGCCCTTATCTTCTCTCTTAGAAGCAGCACTTTGCATTAGTTTCAAGAAAGAAGAGTGTTAAGAATTGGGCAATGGGGATGATGTGACTTGCCTGGATTTAGCTAGCTAGGATCTGAGGTTGGATTTGAACCCAGGACCTCCTGTCCTCAGTCTAGTTTCAAGTCACTGAATCACTTAGCTATTCTTGGAAATAGACATTTTTCCCACAAATCAGACCTTGATCTGTTGCTTATATTATATTTACATTATATACATATATTATATTTACTTATATGTATTATATACTTATATTATAGACTTAAGAAAGTATCAACAATACCAACTTAAAAGTGTGGGCTATACAAATTTTTGAAAGCCAGATTGTTAAATATTTACCAGCATACTTCTGTATTATTCTATAAATATTTATTGAACCCACTAGGAATTCAGTAGAAAGCTGAAGGGATGAAGTCATCATCAGAATGGAGACATAATAGCTATAGGATAATAATAATAAATAACCACAATGATGATGATAACTGAAATGTTTAAATTGCTTTAATATTTGCAAAGTACTTTACATCTATTATCACATCTGAACTTACAACATTCCTAGACAGAGTTTTTTTTCCTTTCCTTTATACACCCAGAACTGATCAAACTGCTAACACATTAATAAATATTTGTTGACTTATTGATACACTTTTTCATGTTAAGCAGCATCAGTATACATATCTCTTTGCAAATATATAATATAATATAAATGTATTGCATAATAGATATATTTACATATAAATGTATAAATATGTATTTTTAAATTTTTATATAAACAGGGGTTTACATTTTTGACAATGTGATTTTTCATTTTGTGATTTTTGCTTTTTATTGTGGATATAATCTCATATTTGTAATTTTCCTAATCTTGAAGAAAGCCCAAACATACAGTGTGTATCCTTTAATCATAATTTAAAATTTTATTTAATCCCATGCTTACAACTTCTATGAACTCTATCCCAGCCTCTGCAAGTTCTGGCTGCTTTTCTGTTTGGTTTTTGACTGAATGGAAGCTCTTAATATCTGTTACTTTTCTTTTGCTTGGGTGAGAGGAAGAGCTGAACTTTAATCTCACATGTGAGTTGAATGAACAGGAAATAGGATGGTCAGCCCTAGTGGTATCTCTTATTCAGCATTGTGGCTTCTAGATAGGGTTGGGGCTCAAGGAGGAAACAGGCATCTCATCACCCCACTTCCACCACATAGCCTGCTAGAAACTTAACTTTTAAATGCAAATCTTGTGAATCTTGGAATTCCACAGGCTCTGTCAAATCAAAATAGGGGGTGACTCAAAGGGCAATGGAACGATGCATTTGGGGTGAGAGTGGACTACAATACATTTCCAGAGATGGCCTACATTATGTGTTAGGAATGGAAATCTATAATTAGAAAAGGAAACAAGCTACTATGGAGGAAGAATAAGGGATAATAAATAGACAATTTCAGTTAGGTACTGGTATATATAAAATGTAAAAAACATTTCTGCAGAAAATCTCTGTGGAGGTTCTATCAAAGTATTGGTCTTACAAAGTAAGTATAAAAAACTATGGATGGATTATAAGCTGCACTAATGGGGGAAATACCATTCCAGTACCTTTTATGAGAAAAATATCCCATGGAGTTTAAAACTTGGCAAAGAAAAATTAAAAAATAAAAAGGATATGTCAATCAATCTAATGAATACAGATATAATCAAATTAACGGCATATGGTGATATATTAGAAAATGTATTTGTTATAACCAGGCAGGATTTAGGTAAATATATATACACCTACGACATCATCCCTATTACAAGGTATAATTTTTTTTTGGAGAAAAATCCCTCTAATGATGCAGAACAGCAACTATTCCACAACTTATAGTCTTGGGGGCACAGACATTAAATAACTATGTGTAGGCCAGATAGCAGTTTTGTATATATAGCATTACTTAAACCAATCTTTCTCACTTTGACGATGCCTCTTAGCAGTTTGTGATTTTTTTAAAGGTCCAATGTTTTAGCAATGAATATATAAACGACTTATGGAAAAATCTAATGTTTTTTCATGATTTAAAAGCAAACAACCAGAGGCATGTGATTAGCACCATGGACAGAGCATTGGGTCTGGAGTCAGTAGGCCCTGGGTTCAAATGTAACCTCAGAAACTTCCTAGCTATGTGATGTTGGGCAAGTCACTTACCCCTAATTGCCTAGTCCTTCTTGCTCTTCAGGCTTAGAATTGATATTAAGATGGAAGGTAAGGGTTTTAAAAAAAAAAAAACTCTCCAAAGAATCAGAGAAAATGGGTGTTTTCTCCTTGAGACAATAAAAAGGATCATTTAACCTTTTATATAACAGTGAAGCAAAAAAGGTACTACTTAAAATGTATAAAAATATTTTGTCATTTATATTTAAAATATTGGAAATGATAGCAATTGGAACAAGACAGGAAAAGTACATTGTAGTGATTAACATCAGGAAGAGCAAAATATTATTAATAATCATTGCTAATATTTACATAGCAATTTAATTTTTGACAAAGTTCTTTATATATATGACATATATGTCATATATATATATATATATAATTTAATCTTCACCAAAACCCTGTGAGGTTTAGTACTTTTGTTATCCTTGTGTTATAGATGGGGACAGTAAAACTCATAGACCAGTGATGGCAAACCTAAAGCACAGGAACCAAAAATGGCACACAGAACCCTCTCTATGGACACTCGTGTCACTCCCTCTACCAGAGTTTGTTACTACAAAGGCAGAGGGACTTGGGTGGAACTGTTCCCTTTCCCATGTCTAACATGTCTGACAACATTTTTTTCACATCACCTGTCCCTCTTCCCAGCAACCCAATTGGAGTGCATAGGTGGTAAGGTGGATAACTCACAGATGGCAAAACTAGAGGGGAGAGGAACATTCAGGTCACTCCCTTCCCCCAACCCCTCCCCATCTCTACACTCATTGAGGACATTCCTCACTTCACCTGCTCCTGCCTAGCAGTCCAATGGTATCAATTTCTCCCTCCCCTGTACAGGGTTAACAGGAGGATTATGGGAAACACAGCACTCCATGAGGGGCATGGGGAATGGCACACAGTCTCTAAAAAGCTCACCATCACTGTCATAGTAGTCAATGACTTGTCTAGGGTTAAAGGATTACTATGTGTTTAAAGCCAAATTTGAACTTTTCTTCGTGACTCGAAGTCCTATTCCCTTCCTACTATTTCATGATATATCATTCATGCTATACTAAGAAACACTGTTTCAACAAAGTTGAGACACTAATGATTTCATCAAGGTTACAAAGTATAATATGGATTTTAAAATTCTTTGAATTGTATTTTAAAAATAAAGCTTAAGAAAAAATGTTTTTTTTTAAAAATCCCACTTAAGCAATTGGCTTTGTTACTTTAGTGTTTTGGTAGAACTCAATGAAACTGGTACTCCCTCCACAGGTGGATATTGCTACCCACCTATAGTTTCTCATCCCATGGAGTTATTGATATCTTGCTACAAATCCTCCTAGTAGATACACTTGACAAACAAAACTGACAGTGTTATGATATCCTTGTACTATCAAAAAATAAATAACTGGATAATTCAAGACTTTAAAAAGGACATCTGGAATAATTTTAGGATCCCTCTATGGAACAACCCCCCAGATTTCTTGCCATTGCTTGGCTAACCATGGATCACTCATATGACTCATTAGTGATCATATGTTCTCACTCCCCAACTGACCAGACCTCTTTTGTAGGAACACATCTTCAAGAACAAACAGATGAAAGAAAGCTAAAGGGGAATCAGAAGGAAAGAGGGGCAAGTTGTTGTGGACAATCCATATGTTGAATGTAATTTATAGTTTTAAAGCTCATTTTTTGTTGTTAAAATTGTTTATAACAACAAATATGAGCTTATCATTTATTTATTTGACATATGTCTTCCATATACATAATAATTTATATGCTGCTCCCTCACTAAGATGTAAGCTCCTAGAGAGCAGGAATTATTATTTTGTTTAGTTTCTTCAACTCCTTTTAATTTTCTTTAAACCTTTATCACCTGTCCTCAAACTGATATCAGTTCCAAACCAGAAAAGTGGGAAGGGCTGGGCAACTGGAGTTAATGATTTGCCTATCGTCATGCATCTAGGAAATGTCTGAGTTCAGATTTGAATTTAAATCTTCTCATCTACAGGCTTGGCTCTCTAGCTACTGAGCCACCTCACTGCCCTGATTTCTTCAATTCTTAACACAGTCTCTGTTATATAATAAGAGCTTAATAAATGTTTGTGTCCTAACTCTTAAAAACACCAACATAAAAATTCTCACATTCACCATATGTGCCAAGTTTAGTAAACAATCCTCAACAAAGGTAAAAATGTGTTATAGGCCATCATTTTAAAAACAAATATCTGATTATAGGAATAACAGGGTTTACTCTAGTGAAACCAAAAGTTTTAATTGAAATATTTCATCATTCTATTTAAATGTGATCCAATAGAAAATGTTTATTTTTGAAGTTTTCTTTTACTTAGAAAGTGGTGGCTGGAATATATGAAGAATTAACAAAATTAAAAAGCCCAAGATAAAATTTTAGTTTTTTTAAATAAAAACTTTTCTATAAATACACATACTTTAGAAACATTCTTTTCAAAAAGGATAATTAATTTACTTTCTTTTCTTCCTTAAAAGGACCCTAAAATGGTTCCAGATGTCCCTTTTGAAATCTTGCATTGTTCAATTACTTATTTGTTGATAATTCCAGCATCTCATACCTTTGTAATTTTTTTTATACCATATTTTAGTTGCCCTCTAAACAGAGAGCTGTTGCCACTGAGAAGTGAATGGTAAGATGAATCAAAGTCAGCCCGAATGGCAATCTAATGCCTTCCACTTTGCTAACCCCATTATTTTTCAAAGAAACTTAATAACAGTACTTTGACTCGTGTCAGACACCAATTTACCAGATTTATTAGCCTAAAAGAGGTATGTTAAATAATTATGCAAAACCTCTCAGCATAGATTAATTAGAAGTTTTAATGCAGGATTCCCTCCCAGCACTGAGAACAGCATGAGGAATCACATACTGTTTTGAACAAGTGTTAAAATTCCCAGTCATGTCTGTGAATCCTTGGGTGAAATGGTAAAAATAGCTTGTATTTGTTAATTGTATTCACTCCCTTTCTTTGCCCACTAAAGGAAAGTGCATTATTTAAAATTGCAGAAATTTACTTTCAAAAATTGTTATATGTGGTTCATTATAGGTGTTGGGAGGATGAGAAGTAGGCAAGCAGCAGAAGAATAGAAGAATTTAAAAGAAAAGAAAATTCTAGTAAATTTTGCTTTGTGCAATGAAAGAAACATTAGTGTAGCCAACAGATTCCAAATTCAAGATGGAAATATAAAGTAGGCATTCTTTCGAAATCTGAGCAAGAGAAGTTTACAGAATCCAAGACAGAGGTCTTTGACACAGCAAGTAATGAACTCATGGAACAAATTATCCCCAAAAGTGGTAGAGATAAGAAATATTCAGGTATTCAAACAGAGATTGGATCAATTTGTTGATGACAAGTCATGAATGACTCCTTAGACAAACCAAGATCATCTTAGTTAGCAACTCAGGTAAACTTCCCTCATGTTGGGTCCACAGAAAAAGTATTCTGGATTCAAGACATTCTATGGGGTTATATCTACTAATGCAACTCCTATTTATCAGACAGATATTACAAATAATTTAAAGCAAAGTCAATGAATGAAATTAAATAGTAAGAAAAGTGTCACAAGTCAAATTCTTTTTGAAATACCCACATAATTAGTGAGAAGACTAAAAATCCTTAGGGAACAAATATGAAGAATTACCCATATATGAAACGTTTGGCTGAAAAATAGGTAACGGAGGGATGGCTTTCTGTTGATATGTTTACATTGTTTTCTCTGGGCTTATTCTCCATTAGCCTTATACAGCATGAAGTATCTAAAAGGCATGCAGTTTCTGCCATGAGTATGCACATGGCATACGGTCTCTGCTGCTCTTTCCTACTTCTGGTCACATACAGTTTCTGTGAAGTAGTGTAATGTTAATCTCGTGGCTATTGAGTTTTTCTTTACCATCACCATCTGGTATTTATATCTTCAGGGTATTTGCTACACATGTAGCCTCCTGTCTGCCAAAGTGCAATGGTTTGAAAGCCTCTCCCTGATAAGGACAGGTAGATTACTATATATATCTATATCTATATATCTATATATGAAACAGAAAGAGAGAGAGAGAGAGAGAGAGAGAGAGAGAGAGAGAGAGAGAGAGAGAGAGAGAGAGAGAGAGAGAGAGAGAGAGAGAAAGAGAGAGAAAGGGGGGGGGGGTGATAGCCAAGGCTATGAACTATCACAAGTTTAAGGACTAAAACTCAGAAGTCTTTCTCCAAGTTATGATAAAATCTGAATTTTTAAAATTTTTTATATGTCTATGATGATTCATATCATATCCCATACCTCTTAAGTTTAGTAAGACTTGAAAACTTCCATTTAATTATCTTATAAAGCTCTGTGCCTCCAAACCATTTTCAAAGTACTCTTTCAAATATATCTACAACCCCAAATATATGTGTGTTTAAGCTACTACATCTCAGGTACAGGCCTACAACATCTTTTAGGCCTTGACATACAAATCTTGGCATATAAAAATTAAATTAAAAGGATAAGGCTTATATCCTGCCCGAGAGCATTACTGCATCGATTGTGTGTATATATGACTGTCAATGAACCTCTGAGGTTTTGGACCTCCAGGTACTTATTTTTAAGATTGATCATGGGATGAACAACAAAATCTTCTCATTAACTTACTCTTTAGAATATCTGTTGGTGGCTGAGTGTTGGTCTGAATGACCCAACAGTTTCCCAAGCATGGTTTTTCCTATGTTTCCTAACAGGAATTAGTCATTGAAGTGTAAGAGAATACTTTAGCTTTTGAATCTTAATTTTTTTCTTATCCTTATAGTAAGGAAGGTAACATGCATGGTTGCCTTTCTTTCCCCTCAAATCCAAACTATTCCTAAATTCCTTGTTAATGCTGAGGGTTCCACCTCCCTCCTGGCAACCAAATTGACAAGTTGGTGCCATCTTTGATCCCAGACTTTTACTCACCTCACATGTACAAACATAGAAAAATCTTGTTTCTGTTTCATATGTGCGCCCTTCTCTCCTTTCATATAGCCAAACCCAGAGTTCAGGCCTCCATCACCTTACCTCAATAAAGGAAGTAGATTACACAGGCTACATATTCTGCCAAAGAAACTGGCACAGAAACTATTAAGAACCTGTTACCTTAAGGCTTTCCTTGATGCCCCCCAAATAGTGTTTTCTCCATCACAAATTACATTATCTTATATACCCATCCCTCACTATTCAGAAAAAAAGGAAAAAAAAAACACCCAGAAACCTTGTATCTTCGAAACCGACTGTCGGTCAATTAGCTATATAATAACAAAGGAACAAACTCTATAATCTGCTGGCCCTTCACTAAACAAGCATTATAAGAACAGGAATGGTGAAATAGTAAAATAATAGGCTTAAACAACTATTATATTTTATAATGAATAACTGTAAAACAAGTGCCTTAATAGTGAGAGATGTATGTATTTCTTACTGGTATAGACATGGTTGATGTCTTTGTATTATTTAAGCTCTTTGACAGCAAGGACCATTCTGTTTTTGTTGTAAAATGTCTTTTGAATTTTCTGGTTAAAATGGATTAAAATGGTATCATGGTGCAAACTGCATATATAAGTAGGTTGTTAAGAGGGGAAAAAGTACTGTTATTTCACAATGGAACTGATAAAAATATAGAAGACTAGGGTAGAGAACTGCAAATAAAAGCTAAAGGGGGAATGTGTTGATTCATTCAAATAAGATGATTCATCTTAGTTTACAGTTTAGTTGCTCATTTGTGATAATTGCTTTTTGATTGGTGTGTGTGAATTGGAAGTTGAATTGTAAAGGGAGGATTGATGATATATCAGAAGAATTTCTATTAAGCTCTAAGCAAACCATTTGTTTGCAAGAAATATATTTAATTATCACCCATCATAATAAAATACCACAATTTCATATTTCATAATTCAATAAAAATTCCTTGGGATGAACAAGATGCTGTGTATGAAGCACTTGGCTGGCTAGAAAAAAAGATACTACACGGTTGCCAGGAATTTGGATGTGTTAAAGGATTTCTTATTTCTTCTTTGCTAAGTGTAACCTTCAAGATCACATAGGAGATCTATGTGGAATGGACTGCAGGTCACATGGAAAAAAAATCCTAAATTATTTTATCATGTTTTTAAAATGTAAGTCAATGGAAAAAAATCTTATGATAATATTACTAGCTTTTCTTCACAGTGTAGAAATATGAAAAGAGAAGACAACTTGATCCCTTGGCATTTTTTGTGATAAAATATAGGCAGTGGAAAGATGTGAATTTTGAAGTAGGTTTCAATCACAGATGTCTTTAATTATTGATATGAACTTGAGTTCATCACAATTTCTGAGCTTCAAAGTGTTTATCTCAAGCAACATGGTATAGTTGTTGGAAATGTTTGACTTTGAGTCAGGAAAACCTGGGTTTTAATCCTGTCAATATTTACCAGTTGTATGGCATAGTTAAGTCATTCATTTATCAGATTCTCAGTTTCTTCTTCTATGAATATATGTACAATTCAATTCTAGTTCTGGAGGTATCTGTGAAGATTAAATGAGATCTTATATATATAGAACCATGTAAACTTTAAAATAATAAATTCCAGTACCAATTATTACTTACTAGTGATGGGGCTTGGGATAAGTCACTTTCTTTCACAGAATCTCATTTCCTTATTTGTAAAATGACAGATCAAAATGACAAACAAGAAGTTGACAACCAGAGTCAGTAAGGGAATAATGAGAGAGCTCCTGGATACCCCGATGAATTCAAATTATCTTGTCTAGTTGGACTGAAAAGTCCCAAAAGAACTGATGTGGTAGCTAGGTGTGTTATATTGCAGATTCATTTTATGTATGGATTCTCCTAGATAATGATTAAGATCTCTTTTAAAATTCAAATTTGATCATTTCACAAATTTGTAAAGATAAAGGGATTGCATGAAATCATATTTCAAACACAGGCCTAGTTCTAATTCTATGATCATTCTCTATTGAAAATTTTCTTTAGCAATTTCTCTGTCAGCCTTGAAGTACTGTCTCTCATAACTCAATTTTCACTTTCAGAGAGACCTACAACTTGGAGGAAAGATTTTTAAAATCCTCCTCATTTGTGACAAATCAAACAGCAGAATAGAACTGAAAGTTCCAAGAATCCATAAAAATTAGAATAATAAAATGGAAAACCAGCAAAACAAGTTTTTGTGTCATCACTCTAAAAGACACAAAGAAAAAATATATCAACAACATCAATGAAACTGAAGACTTTGAATAGTGTGAATAAGGGGATGACCAAGAGCAAAGAGAAATATGAAGTCTGAAGAAGATGCCTCAGAAGAGGGACAAATGGAACCTTCACAGGACCTGTGGGGGATGGGAGAGTTCCTTTAGGATTCAAAAAGCAGTTGGAGCCAGAGAGCAATTCTTCTTATCTGGGACTCTGTGTAACCTGGTGGAAGAAGTACTCATATCAAAATCCTTTTGCTTGAACTGAATGAAGATCTCAATGCCCAACTGAAGCCAACCTTTGGGATAGAGACTCTCTTTTTTCCTTAGGGGAACTCAGAGATTATTCCCTGAAGAGATTTCCTTCTTCCAGCCCTCAAGAGTTATATTAGGAAAGAAATATCAGGGACTCTTTTTTTTTCCCCTCTGCCCTTTCTTTTTCTTTCATTTCCCCATTCTTTCAACAACCCTATACTAGAATAAATTAGATATTTTGAGTTATACCAGAAATTGATTCAGAGTTTGTGTAGTAGGATGGGGAATTTCAATCTACCACTTGAGAAGGAAACTGGGGGGACAGACTTACCCTTTAGTCTGGACTGACTGATTCCATTAGTAACTAACAACTCAGTGGAAGAAAGAGGAAGTGCTACATAGAATTCAGTCCCCAAATAGCTGTTCATTTGTTCCTTCCTTTTTCTAAGTCCCCCTAACTATTGCAACAGGACTGAAAAAACAACTAATGAGCACAGAAGGAAAAATAGATTTGAAAGACAAAGCAATATGGATAGGCTTTAGATTAATTGTGATCTCTCGGAAGATTCTCTTGACCCTCTAAGCTAGAGATTATATATAAAGACCTAATCAGAAAAGAAACTTTTCAAAATAGACAAGATCAGGTCACATGCTAAAAACAGAATAGAAAAGACCTCTGAACTGGGAAATCTACTCTATGAATCAAAACAGTACATAATTGTCAAAATGAAAGTTCCAGGAACAGATGAACAAATGAAAAAAAGCATTAACAACCTTCAATCATGAGAAAATTTTTCTAAAAACAATAATTTAATTTTTCATAACATTATGAAATTATCTTTCTTAAATTTCATTCAAAATAATATAATAAAGAAATAGACATTTTGAGTAAAACCAAATACAAAAAAAATGCTCAACTTTACTATTTTTATTTAATTCACTATATTGACCTTCATTCATATAGATATGATAAAACAAATTTGACCTTTATCAAATTTTCCTCTCTTATAGCATATTTTCCCTTACAATGCCACTAATTTTAGGATAGAACCACCTGTCACCTAATTTTCATAAACCTATAATTAAGAGTCAATAGCATTTTTGCTGGTTGAAATCCTCTGTATACTTAAAGGCCCAATTTCAGATATAATCCACTCCATTCACCTTGCCCTCTTCTCCCCTGTGAAAATTATTCCCTTTCTTTCTTAAAAATTTTAGTGCATTTTCTCTCATATATATGAGAGAATATATATGTATATATATATATATGTATATATATATATATACACACACACACACACACACACACACGTGTGTGTGTGTATCCCTAATGGATTCATCACAGTTTAGTTTTAAGTTTTAGTTCTTTATATATCTGTCATGGTAGATTGTACACTCTTTATGGGAAATAACTGTGTCAGTTTCATCTTTGTATTCTGACTGGCTAGCCTGTTAACATTTTGATGGTGAAATGAATATAGTAGTGGACTTGGAGTCAGGAAAACCCGCATTTAATTTCTAACTCTGACACTTACTACTTGCATACCTGTTGTCAAAAACCTTAACTTCAGGTTCTTCAAATATAAAATCCATATAATAATATTACCTATCTCAGAGAGATATCTATCTCATTACTATGAAAATCAAATGAGATAAAGTGCCATATAAATATTGTCTATCATTAGTTGCTGGGAAAAAATAGAATAAAATGAAAAGTTTTGATTTTTGTCTTATTTCTATCTCCAAATAAAAATTGGCCATTTGTCTGTCCCAAACTTTGGTGGATCCATGTTCTCTTCAAAGTGAGTATTCCTTTTTAAAAAATAAATTATATTCTGTTTAAAATTTCTCATCTTGGGATTTTCCTACTCATGTTTTCACATTAAACCACTCAATATCAAAGACTTGCTGAGTGCATTGGAAACCTTTTAGATCTTTTAACCATAGATTGATGCCAATATCTTTGTAAATGTTCTAATCTGATGTCACAACATTGGTTTACAAAATCAGTGTCAGTAGGGTACAGACTCCAGAAGACTATACCTAGAAAAACAAATGAACAAACAAACAGTCCAGCATTCGGGGAAAAGTCTATGTCTTTTAACTGAGGACCCTTCTAGGAAATTTTTACAAGACTCATCACATTAGTATTCATTACCCAGGGTAACCCAACTTCTATTATGGGGAAAAAGTAATGATGTGAATAATACATTTTCACTTTCCAACTTATTTATGTCAAACATTTTATTCCTAATATCTGAAATAAGTACTTGTATTAGTTGCCTATTATCTTTCTATCTAGAAGCTCCTCAATGAAATGTTTCACTCAGTTTCACAGAACCTACTCTATACTGATGCTCATCATACCTTTTACTTTTAAGCCAATCAATGAAAAAAAATATAGTTTCAATTTATTTTGAAGAACATGCCTAACAAATGTCAGCATTCCTTTGAAGGTAGATTCATTTCAGAAGTAGCGAGTTAGAAGACAAGATTCAAAGCTATCAAGGAGATGTGGTTTCTAATTAGATTTCAAATTTATGTTTAGCAGAACTCAAACGGGAACTGATGAAAAATGCATCACTGGAGTTATAATTATTCTTGGGAATCTTTGGCATTAAAAACTGATTTTTAGCTTTTATGAAAAAATTTTACACTATTTCAGATCAAAGCTTATGATCTTATATAACAGACATATTGTTTTTGTTATTCTTTTTTTTTGGTCATGTTTGTCTCTTCATGACCTCTTTATTTGTGTTTTTATTTTTGGCAAAGATACTGGGAGTGCTTTGCCATTTCATTCTCCAGCTCATTTTACAGATGATGAAACTGAAGCAAATACAATAATTTGCCTAAAGTCACACAGCTAGTAAGGGGCTGAAGCAAGAGTTGAACTCAGGAAGATGAGTCTTTCTGACTCATCACTTGACCCACTGGGCCACCTCATTTGTCTGGAGATATCACTGATTAAGCAAAGGGTTCCTCTAAGATCTTATTTATCTCTAGATCGTTGATCCTAAAATCACTTCTTTTAAATAGGAAAGTGTGGAACTTAGATTCAAGTAAACAAGCAATCAGCATTCATTTAACACCTACTTTGTGTTTGGCTACAGTGTTGACACTGAGGCTGAAAATAAGAAAGCAAGATATTTCCTGACATTAAGGGAGGACATTTATAGAGTTACATCCTATTCTAGAAATGAACTCATTTGTTTTGTACTTTTGTTACTAGCTAGCTGAGTGTTCATGGTCGTATACCTTGCTAACCCTTGGTTTTAGCATTTATAAAATACAAAATGGAGACAATACTAGCTATACAATATACCTCATGTGACTGAGATCAAATAATTTCTAAGTCTCAAATAACTAAAAAAAATCAATAATTATGAGGGATATTACAAGCAATTATAGTGGGATTAAAAAAAACTTTTTAGATCTCTTGTCTCACTAACTTATAATGTGAAGAATCTTTTTTAAATGTTATTTTATGGTAAAACCTATTCTTATTTATATTTTTATAGCACTTTGCAAGTAAAGCAAACTTCCATGACTTTATTTCATGTGATCCCCACAGTAAAGCTTAAGAAATAGACAAGGAGATGCTAATGATCTTCATTTTACCAAAAAAAAAAAGACAGCAAATAAAGCTATTTGTACATCATAAAGTATTTTTGATCCCATGCTGTTTGCTTCCTTTTCTAAAATAAGAAACTTTTTAATTGTTCAATTGAATAAAAATAATATTTTTAACCCTTACCTTCTATCCTAGAGTCAATATTGTGTCTTGGTTTCAAGGCAGAAGAGCAGTAAGGACTACATAATCAGGTTTAAGTGACTTGTCCAGGGTCACACAGCTATGAAGTGTCTAAGGTGAGTTTTGAACCAAAGACCTGCCATTTCTCGGACTCACTCTTTATCCACTGAACCACGTAGCTGCCCCCTTTTTTTCTGGTAATTTAAAGAAATCATGAGCTAGTTGTGTTTATATGTCAATATCACCTCTGGGACTGGAAAAGACAGTCCTGCCGTGTAAAAAATCATTTTCTTAGATACTTTGAAAACATATTTATGGAGAGAGAGAAGGTAAAATATATTGAAATTGATGCTTCCTTATTCTCATAAAAATGAATAAATAGGAGCAACCCAAGATATTTAGTCATAATTTTTGATGTTGCAATTTCAGGATGGGACTAACACCCTTCTCCTTCATTCCCCTACTACCTGATGCCTCAAATTCCACCTTTACATTGTCTTCTTTTTTACTTATAATTTTTGTTTTATTTTTGGAATGCAACCTTATGATCTATAAAAGAGAAAGAAAATTTCTTTCCAAAAATTTCACTCCCTTTTTGTAAATAGTAACTGAGAATACATTTTCAAGGGAAAGCCAATTAAAAAGATCATGGGCATAGGAATCTGGAGTGAGGGTCATGAGGACATCCTTAACTTGAAGGTGGACTAGGTCAGTAGCAATGGTGAAGAGGAGAGGAGGATAGAAAGGAATGGGAGGTGGTGGGCTAGATGATCAGGTGATGAACTCAGAGGATGCTGAGAATACTTGTATCCATTCAAAAACTAGAGGTAATATGAGAGTTGATAAGAACAATACATTAAACTACTCTATGGAAGGCTAGGGTGAGCCTCTGTTCTTGCCACCATCCTGCTACCAACCATTAAGCATCATAATCTTTCCTATAGTAGCTGGTGTCATAAAGGGAAAAAGATAACATTCTACATTTATGTCCCTTGAACTTAGAACCCAATTTGTTCCCTGATGTCTTTTGAGGGACTTGCAAAAATTCTTTCTTAAAACTCTAGTGGAGGATAAGCCATATTTAAAGCTCATATATTTACAGATTTTAGCCCACAGTTCAATACAACTTCAACTATGAAATCTTTATCTAGAAGAAATGGTTGGACAATATAGAAAACCTCACAGTATATAATATATAAGCAGGTGGGGACTCAGAAACCAGGAGAAAAATGACAATCTAAGTGATATCAAAGGGCATATTTTCCAATATGAAATCTTAGCATTTTTTTACATAGATCATTATTCTTAATGAATTCTTGCACAAGAGTGTAAATTTTAAAAATTAATATTTAATACTCAAAGTATGATATTTAATAATATTTATTAATATTTAACTTGAAGCAAAGGGAAAGTAAAAAGCTAGAGAAACCGAGAGAGCTCACCAACTTTCAACAAAGAAAAAAAAGAGGCAAGGGGTAGAGAGAATAGAAACTAAATATAAACATGACAATGCATGTACAGGAAAGGGAAAAGGAATTGTGGGAAATGTAGTCCAAGGGTTCAAGATTCTAATTAATATAAGAGTTCAATAAAATGAGCAATTAATATCTCAACTAAAGGAAATTTTTATGAGGCTGATATGCTTTTGTCATTTATTTCACTTACCTGTGCTATTTAGCATTTTAATGTTTACATATTTCTGACTCACTAATCATAAATGTTTCTGTCCTCTAAGATAGTATTAGAAATATACATATATATATATATTTATATTATATATTGTGTAATACGTGACCTCCTTTGGGCTCTATGGTTATTAAAACCTACTTCTCATGGTGACATGAGAGTTACCTTGAATAACCTGTCCTTACACAGAGCTTTATTGCTAGCTCTCCAAATCATACAAATGACTGAAATAAAAACCACAATGGAAAGTTTCCAAAATCACATTCTTGGCCCTGGATCACCATCTATGCCTTGGCCTCTTGCCAGTTCTCTCTTCTTTCAGCTTTCAGGATAGTTTATGAAAATGTTTATATATGTCGATATCGAACACTGGCACTAACATCATTTCCTCCACATTTATTGCTGGCAGCTACCGTGATACTATCAGGAAGGAATGAATTAATGTCAGTCTAGTAGCATATCTATAGCAGAGAGATCTTTCCCTAGTTTAAATAAAGGGCGGATTTTGATCAGATGGGTCTCTTTGGGAGTGAGCAGTCTGTGATTAGAGAAATATATTGAGACAAATAGGAATTTGTTTATAGGAAAAATATTGCTGAAAATCATAGGGTCCTAATAGAGTTAATCTTTCAATGGCTCAACTGGATTCAATTAAATTCAGTTGAAAAATTAGTATGGGTCTATAACATGCAAGGCATTGTGTTGATATGGGGAATATAAGGACAAAAAATACCAGCCTTGCCCTCAAGGTGCTTAGATTCCTCACATGCATATTTCACATCTATCCATCTCAAGACATGATGCCTTCTGATATGCCATTGTGACTACAACCCTGATGCTCAAAGCCTTTCTACCTCTTGTTATGGAAATGTTAATCAAATTAATATTATCAGTATGAAGTGCATGACATTTTTCTGCCATATGACTCACTCATTATTATGCTATCCCAGACCAAAGCTCTCCTCTCTGACCAGTATTCTGATTAGAATGTAAGTTCAAAAACAGCAACTGTCTTCTACTTGTGTTTCTGTCTCTAGTTCCTACCATACGGTGCCTTGCTCATAGTAGGAGCTTAATAAATATCTTGAGATTAATTCATTCATATTTAATTCATTCTTTGCAAGAAACATAGGTGAGAAAATACAAAATATATACCAAGATACTTCAGAGTAGGAGGGAACACAACTTTCTAGATCTATTTTTATAGATTTTTACTTTGGGAATGATAGTAACTCTTACTGGGGACAGCAAGCTTCCTCAGTGGATTGAAATCCATGCCTAGAGATGAGAGGGACTTGGTTAAAATCTGGCCTCAGACACTTACTAGCTGTGTGTCCCTAGGCATGTCACTTAACCCTCATTGCTAGCCCTTAACACTCTTCTTCTTGGAACCAATATACAGTATTGATTCTAAGGTGGAAGGCTTAGGGTTTGTAAATTTTTTTAATAAAAAAAAATAACTTGTATGTCTATTGTACTTTTGATTTTGCAAAGTGTTTTCCTTATAGAACTTCTATAAGGAAGGTAATACAAACATTATTATTTCCATTTCCCAGATGAATAAGTTAAGGCAAACAGAGAGTAAATGACTTTTCCAGGATCATACAACTAGCAAGGATATAAGGGCAGATATTAATCAAAGCAATTTAACTCCAAATCCAGCAAGGACCAGCACAACAATGGCCAAGACCATAGGATCAAGACTTTCTAATCTAGGATCCATAGATAAATTTCAAGGGACCTATGAACTAGATGGAGGGAAAAGTAGCTTTATTTTTATTAACTTGTAATGGAAACTTAGAATTTTATTTAATTATTATTTGAAGAAAAATATTTGGAAGAGGTTTCCAGACTGCTAGAGGACTCCATGATGTACAAAAAGGTCAGAATCCATAAAACAACCCTACTTTCTGGACCAGCATATCATCATTGCTAATGTCATCAGAAAGTATTCATTAGGGAAATTAAACTGTTTCTGATGTCTTTCTAAAAGTATAAAATCTAAGAGCTGCACTAAATTGGACATAGTCCTCTAGAGCTTATACTTATCATAAAATAAAAAAAACAATAGCAACATAGTAATATATTATGAACCCTTTAAAATGTCTTCTATGCTTGGGTTATTGCATACATGATGGCATGTATCCATATTTTTAGGGAAAAAAGACATTGGTGTCTGTAAATGTGAATGGGGAGGTTTTAAGGTCACAGAATTAAAGATTCAAAGTTGGAGTGAATGTCAGGGGACACCAAATATGACCTCCCTATTTTCAAGATAAGAAAACAGAAGACCAGAGTGGTTGTCACTCTCCTAAAAGTAAAAATATAAACAATAGGTACTTGGCCTAACAATATAAGTTGGTGTATTTTCCTGTATTACTAATAAAGCTCAGCAGTATGAAATAGAAAGAAAAAAGTCATTTAAAATAATTGTAGATAATATAAAAGGCCTGGGAGTCTACTGTGGAGACAAAATCCAGGGAGACATCCACAGTTAAGTGTTCCTAGACGTGGTCAGTTGGGTTGAATGAAAAAAAAAAGTTAAGGATAGACCTGGATATGACAAGTCTACAAGCAGGGAGTACAAGGAGTTGACAAATTATGACTCAATCTGACTTACAAAAATGTTTTCATCTTTTAATTGTGGTTAGTTGTATTTCCTACCAGTAGCATATAGCCTTGAATAGGGGATACTGATTTTCTTTCTGATTAAGGAGTTGCCTTTTGGATTATGGGCATATACCCTGCTCATATCAGATAATTAATAGATGTTCAATAAATAAGTAGATGCCACATATA
The DNA here is from genome assembly GCF_027887165.1 of Monodelphis domestica. Lineage (NCBI taxonomy): Eukaryota > Metazoa > Chordata > Mammalia > Didelphimorphia > Didelphidae > Monodelphis > Monodelphis domestica. The sequence goes on from NC_077234.1 coordinate 62,211,962, forward strand.
GAATAGTTTGTTCCATCCTTATAGACCTCTTATTTGCCACTCAAATAATTGCTATCTCTACTAACTCATAAGTAGATCTTGAGGAAAACAAGGAAAAGGAAAATAAGGAAAAAGAAAAAATTCTCAATAAAATAGTTTGTTTGAATTCTCTTATGTAAATAGACAGTGAACTCAGAATTGCAAAAGGACAGTTGAGAGAACACTTGATGGTCCTTGATCCCTAAAATAAAAGTAGTTCACATTTCTGTAGTATTTTAACTTATATAAGGTAATTATATCAAAATGAACTTATGAGGTAGGCAAATTTTCATTTGTCTTCATTTTACAGAGGAGGAAATTTGACCAAGAGAGGAAAGTGAGCATTGGTCAGGGTTTAAAGTTTGCCCAGATATTAAGTTCTGGGCTCTTTCCCATACAAGGCTTTACAAAGAGCTCAAGATATAGCTGACCATAAAGGATAGAGAGAGCTCCCAAGTGATAAATAGGGCAGGAATTATGCTAAATACAAGAGCAATTCACAGAAGAGACCAAAGTGGTCTATAGTTCCTGGGAAAATCAGACACTCTCTTTGGAATGCAACTTTATTTATTTTATTCTATTCTATTTTAAAACCCTTACTTTCCATCTTAGAATCAATACTGTATATTGGTTCCAAGGCAGAAGAGAGGTAAGGGTTAGGAAATGGGGGTTAAGTAATTTACCCAGGATCACACAACTGGGAAATGTCTGAAGTCAGATTTGAACCCAGGACCTCCAGTCTCTAGGTCTGGCTCTCAATCCACTGAGAAAGCTAGCCAGCTGCCCCCATGGAATGCAATTTTAATGAAACATCTTCAGGTGTATACCTAAAGGAGACTAGATAACCTCCCTTCTCTTTATCAGTAAGTTATACTAAGATTGAGTCCACTATGGAAAAGAGATACTAAGAAGAAGATGGAAGAATGAATGACAAAGGCTTGACATGAACTTATCACCATGTTAGAAGATATTTCAATAATGTTCTCTTTCAGTTTGAGAATCAGAAGAAAAATATGAAAACTTCTCAAATGGGAATCTAGAACATGCTTTAACTTTCCCTGTTTTTCCTGTTGATTTATAGAATGTCTTTGTACGAAGATTTGAAAACTCTTATGACCATCATTGAAACTCAAGATGGTACATTGAATTCCCTATGACAGCTTATCAGATAGGCTTGGTTTATATAGATTGAGCATGTCCATTGTTAAATCTCTCTCCCTGATGCTAGCAACATAACTAGCATCATTTGTGGACAAGGAATATGTGATCTGGGGAGAGGGAATACAGGAAGGACTAAGTTTACTGTTCCCTCTCTTTAATGTAATGCAGCTATAATCTAGTTATTTCTAAGGAAGAATATCTTATTGATAATGATTGTCCTTTCCAGATAGGACATTCATTTCATTACTTCAATACAGACAGATTCTTGCTCTGTTAGAAATGTTCATCATTAGAGATTGAAAAAATGACAAAAACCCCCAATGTCTTAGGGATCAAGAGATTGAGACCCAAGTATTGTACTTTAGCATAAACTTCACTGCATGATATTGGACAAGTTCCATAATCATAATGTTTCTCAGTTTCCTCATCTGTCTCATGAAAAAATTGGACTGCATTATCTCTAAGGTACCGATTGGCTTTGTATTCTGTATTCCCCATACATTTTATGTATCAGTAGCCTAGTTCTTGGCAATTTGAAAGAAGGATGATCTTTCAGACATGTCCCATAATGTGTTATATGTGATGACCATAAGTTTGGAATCTTTCCCACTTAATGGCTCAAGTTAGAAGAGATGAATTCTCTTATTAAGGCATCTTTCAGCTCTATATTCTGTTCTATAGTTCTACAAGGTAGATTCCTTTAGCATATATGCCTGATCTGTAAGTGTATTACAGTATCTGTAGGGGATATGACATGCTTTGTACTCACAGGGAATGGTTGTTTTGATGATGCCATGGGCATGACAGAAAACCTTTAATTTTTTTTTTGATGATAAAAATTTGGGGATATAGGTCACATCAATGACTTTGCACTGAAATCATTGTTCATGATGCTAAGGGGAATAAAACAATGTTTGAGAAAAAGTGAATCTCACTAGAGATTTCCTTAAAGTCCACCTCCAGTCATGCCAGATGTGTCAGAAACCATGATGGCACTGTCACTCTGAGCACAGGGATGAGTTGCAATAGTCTGAGTCAGAGCAAGACAAAAAAAATGATTATAAACCAACATAAAGGAAAACCAAGAAAACATTTTGTCTAAGAGCTGAATTTCAGAACACTTACTTTCAGAAATAAAGAATTTGTTAATTTTTGTGTTTTCTGTGAGGCTTTTTGATAGTAGATAAGCATCAAAGGACATGGATGATATATTTTATTAAAACCATCCCTTCAGAGCTATCATGAACCTCTATCCTTATAGATTCCTTTGATTTTAATACTTGAGCAACACATATAATATGAAAAGTAATGTTGCTAAGTAAAGCCTATAGACAAAAGTTACCCTTTGAATTGATTGTGTTAGATTTTTTGACAATAATTCAATATCCTAAAAACCTATTATGTGTAAAACTGTACTATGGGCAGGAAATCAAAAAGTTTTTTAAAAATGCCTCTACCCTCAAAGAACATATCCTACTGGGAGGAAATCTTTAAATCTGATCTAAATTTGCTATCTTTCATAAGATATAGTCTGCTAAAAGTTATTGAATTAGACAAAAGTCATGAAGGGGAAACAAAAATTTTCCTTGAAATTGAATACAACTTGCTCTTTCCTTTATTTTTTCTTTTTTCCATATTTTCATTTTTCCTTTCCCATTTCACTTCCCTCTCACATGCCCTTCCCTTCTTTTCCTATTTTTCTTTCTCTTGCTTCTATGCCTTTTCTTTCCCTATAATGCCTTCCTTTACCTTCTCTATAGCTTCTCCCTTTTATTATACTTCTTGATCTGGGTAACTATTATAGGTCTATAGATATCAAAAGTCTTCTAATTTTCTGGAAAGTCACCAGGACAGTTTCATGACATACATTTACTGAAACAAATAAATAATTTAACCAGATGTTATGTTATATCTCATTGGGTGGAACTTGTCTAAATTATTTTGTATAATGTCTAGGAGTTCATAATTTTGATGTAACACCTAAGGAAGTTTCATTTCACTATGATGATGGTCTTTCTTTGTCACTTTACCAGACCACTAGAAACAGTGTTATTAGCATTCTCTGCTTCCAAGATTGTGAATCCATGCTTCTGTTTTCACACAAAGAAAGATCCGTCGCTTTTAGAAATGTATAATCTAACTGTCAGAATTCAAATTCTATGTGAAGTGACAGCTCTTTGTTTGTAAAGGTACCATGTTTTCAGAGATTCAGTCTTTATCAAATCCTTGCTTTAAATAAAAAAAAATAATTCATAGTCCTAACAGTCACAGCTAATATACTGCAATATTTTAGATTCACTACTGGTTGTTGAAGTAATTGGCCCACCTGCACAAGCTAAGGTAGATACTGGAATAAGGCTCTTGAAAGGTTATTTTTCTTAAATTGAGAAAAGGGGCTACTGGTTCACATTCAGTAATTTCCTGAAAACACAGTAATTTGAAGAAAAAACATATTCTGGCACATCCTTTTCTTATATTTTTCTTGCATGAATTTAGGTCCTCTTTTACTTAATGGATATAAGATTAGAGAAAATAATTTAGAGAATAATAAAATAATAATATATTATTATATATTATATTTAGCATATCATAATAAAACAAAATGAAGATATAAATTAGAGAAAATAAATTTCAAGGTTAATATGTGATAATTGCTTGAAGTCTTTCACAGAGTAAGTTAATATAGGGAAAACTATGAGTGAAAATGAGAAATAACATTGCTTTCTTATATAATAGTGAGGCTCTGAAAGTATCAAAATTTTGTGTTCAAAGACTCTCTGTGAAGTTAAATGAACTTCAAAGAATAGGAGAATTTGTTTAGGAAAATACATTTGAAACCAAAAGGCAGTGTGGTATACTGGATAAATCACTGCACATAAAATCAAAACAACCTGGTTTCACACTCCATTTGATATTACCTTTGAGCCTTTAGGTACATCATTAAACAGTTTGTGGCCTTAGTTTCCTTATCTGCAGTCTTGGATTTGATAACCTCTGACATTCCTTCTAGCACTAAATCTATGGTACTCTGATCTTTAATTATAAAGATTTCCCCCAAAATATAAAAATTGTTTTAATTTAGCAAAATGGGGCAGTATTAATTTTCAGGAAGTGGGTATACATGCTTTAAAATAACTTCAGTGCCTTTATGCTAGTTTTATAGTTAAATGTACATCATAGGGCAATGTTTATTCAATTTTAAAAAATCTAAAAATCTCTGCATCCAAATTTTGATCCAAGGAATCATGCCTGATCATGAATATTCATTTGATTTGGCTTTAGCAAAAGTGTGATTTCATCAGTATGAGTACTCTCTACCACTGCTGTATATCATGAATATTCATATGAAACATAAAGAATTTAAGCTCAGATAATAAATTGTTTGAAATTAACTTTGGGGAAAAATGACCACCATATATCTTTGTGTCCCTAATGCTTCTTTTTACTTTGATTTTATAAGGTTAAAATCAGTTCTGGAAAAAATAATGCAACTTTATAACTTTAGTTTAGTTTATTTGGAATTAAATAATTAGAGATTATGCAATTGATATTTGAAAGAGTTTAAAATTGTAAAATTTAAAAGGTATTTTTAGAGAAAGGCACAGTCGTTGACAGTTTTTAGTTATAAGGTGGCTGGTCCTGTTAGTTTAACTTGTCAGAAAGTCACCTCTGAAAATAGTAACTGCTATCCCCAAGACAAACATTTGTCAAAAGTACAACCATGGAGAAAGAAGGTTATAAAGGAAAGTATTTGGCTTTTAAACCTTGCTGTTTGTCACTATAAAAGCTCTTGCTTTGGGGGCCTACTGGGGAAAAATATAGTATGGTGATAATTCAAACCAAGTTGGTGTCCCCTGATTATTGCTTAAAATATCAGCATTAAAATGCATTCTTTAGGTGTTCAATAACCAATGTTTTAAATTTCAAAGCATGTTGTCTTGGAAATTCAGACAATTTTTCCAGGAAGCAAGCATTTATAGAATTAGAAAAATAGTATGATGATAATGTCAAGTGGAATACTGAAATGCGCTAGTGGATAGCTTGGAGATTCAATCTGGGAATTAATTTCAGTCTGCTCAATGACCTGAAAACTTTCCCTGGAAGAGTCTTTCTTCAGCTACATGATCCTGGCCTTTCTCTCCAGTTCTCAATGACCTCAAGCCTTTCACCGATTCAGAGCCATCCAATGAACAAATTGCATTCTGACTGAAACGTGACTTCTAATTTTCCAGCTGGAAGGAATATTGAAGAATGTGGGTAGGTTGATATGTGGAAAATGCATAAAGCCTTTCCCAGAGTGAGTTAATACTGGGCAAACCTATCCCTGAGTGAAAATGGGAAATAACCTTCTTCCTTACACAATTATAAGGCAGCAACAGAATCAAAATGTATTGTTTGAAGATTTTCTGTTAAGTTAAAAATTTTTTTTCAACATGATTCTGAGCAGGGGGATCCATAAGGGCCCTAGCTTCATTCTTACTGGTGATAATGGTCCTGGCAGTGATCTAGGACCTGCCACTAATCACACAACTGGTTCTTCCTCACTCTACAGTTTTATGTAATTGACATCCAATTAAAATTCACATTGAGACCCTAAAGAGTCAAAGAAGAAAAAGAGACATTGTAATATCATAAGTATAGGCTTAGAAAAGATTTCAGAAGTCATCTCAAACTTCTACCTCATTTTATAGACAGGAACATTAACGTGGACATATCAAGTGGCTCATCCAGTGTCACATAAGCATTAAAGATGGTACTTGAACCAGGTCCTTTAATTCCAGACACAGTGATCTTTCATCTATGCAGTGGGCAATGTGCACTGCCTGTGCCTTTGTGTTTAAGAAAGAGGGTATTTCTACCTTTTTGCTTTGGTAATAGTGCATTTTTAGAGGTCTGATTAAGTGTATATGAACCTCAGGTCTCTTGGGGCAAAAACTGGCAAAACTATCTCCTTCTGCAGTAACCTTCCCCTGAAGTACTTTCAATGTACCTTATCTATACAGCATCGCATAAAATGTGCAGCCTAGGGAACTGTTCATAGTCTCTGCACTCAGGGGATGGATTAGATGGCTGCATCCATCTCATTCTGTAGGTCAATACATAGTATGAAATGAGATTGGAAAGGTGAGTGGGAGTAATGATTTTTAAATATTAGGAAAGAGCAGAATCTTTTTGAATAAGAGAACCATATGGCAAGATACCTTAGGAAAATTATTTTGAAGCCTTGATGGAGGATGGATTGAAGCCTGGAATGATGTTGAAGCTAGGATATCAGATACTGGGCTATTATTAAATAGTCTTAATAAGAGGTGTGAAGGGTATGACCCAGGGCCATGGTTACATTAATGAAGCACATGGACAGAGGGGAACAATACTGTGGAATTAATATAAACTAAACTTGTTAATTGATTAAATATGGCAATTAAAGAAAGGTGAGGGGTATGAGGACAGAAGAGGAGGCTTTTCTATTCAGTGGTTATAGCTCAGTTGAGCATAGATTATAAATGTATAGAGCAGGACAGGTGGTAGGATTATAAATTAGAATTAGAACTATTATCAAAGTATAGAATTTCACATTTCAAAATTATGAAATTATAAATGATAGTAAAACCTAAGATAGAGGTTTGTGACCTATTTATGTCATAAGCATGTCATAAATTTATGTCGTAAATAAAAACACAAACCATTTGGCAGTTTGGAAAAGGCTATAGATCCTATTTTTTTCTTCAGAAAAAATATTTTCAAATACTTAACACTGAATATATAAGATTAAAAAGGAAAATAGTTATAATAAAATATAGTTCTAACAAAGAGAAAAAAGCACACATACACACAGACATGGTAGTAGCAGTTGCAACAATGTGGATAGTACAAGTAGCAGTAGTAGTAGTAGTAGTAGTAGTAATAGTAGTAGTAGTAGTAGTAGTAGTAGTAGTAGTAGCAGTAGTAGTAATAGTAGTAGTAGTAGTAGAAGTAGTAGTAATAATGTAAATATCATTTTAGTGTTTTGACTTAAATCTAAATGACTGGTCACCAGGGAAAATACCCAAGTCAGCTGGAAATTATGGAGATTTTAATTAATATAGAGAGAAGGAATTAAGGGAGAGAGAGAGAGAGAGAGAGAGAGAGAGAGAGAGAGAGAGAGAGAGAGAGAGAGAGAGAGAGAGAGAGAGAGAGAGAGAGAGAGAGAGAGAGAGAGAGAGAGAGAGAGAGAGAGAGAGAGAGAGAGAGAGAGAGAGAGAGAGAGAGAGAGAATTAACTTAAACTGCTCTGGCTCAAGCTGAGCCAGGCAGTAGTTAAAGGCCTTGGCCAAAGTGGCCTCCCTGAGCCTAAGGGGAAGGGAGTCAGTCTTATCACTCACAAGGAGACCATCTCCAAGCTGGGTTCCAGTCCTCCACTGAACTCAGTCCCCTGAACTGAGTTCAGAATAATCTCTTGAACTGACTTTTAGCCTTCTTTTAAAGAGAATTTTCTCTTTTGTCACCTCCCCTAAATTGTTGTGGTCTACCAATCACAGTAGATGCTTTTTTCCAGGTCTGCCCATTCTTAGTTCTCACCACTCTTTAGTTCTCACCTTCTCTGGTTAGATTATATCTTCTGAGGTACTTCACACTTTATTAAGCTTGCTTTTTGTGAGTTACTTGACCTTTTTGTGATTAATTTAACCTTTACAGGTACTTAACACCTTTTTGTATTAGATCTAAAAATAGACTTAGCTTAAGGTTCTAGCTTCACTATAAGGTATGAATTAAGTACCTTCATTGTTCAATCAGGAGTTTACAATTTTATCTTCCCCTAAAGTATGTCTAATTAGGGTGGAGTAATTTTAAAAGTTCCCAATACATTCCTGATTCTTGTTAGACCAAGTATCTTCATTGTTAAAATAAGGAAATAGATAAATAAAATCTTCTAAAGAATAGTCTGAGTAGTTTTTAAGATTCACAATAGTAGTAGTAGTAGTAGTAGTAGTAGTAGTAGTAGTAGTAGTAGTAGTAGTAGTAGTAGTAGTAGTAGTAGCAGCAGCAGCAGTAGTAGCAGTAGTAGTAGCAGCAGCAGCTGCAGCAGCAATAGTAGTAAATTGGCTATTTTGTACTTTGGTGACTTCTAACCTTATTCCTTACCATTCTGTTTGTTTAAAAAATGATTTCATCTAACCTTTTAAAAACTTCCTTTCCTCCATGGCCCCTCAACATTGATTCTCACCACCATACCTACCTTTATGGAACTGCTCTATATATTTCATCTTCCTTTCAGAAAACACAGCACACACACACACACACACACACACACACACACACACACACACACACACACACACACACACACCCATAAACCTCTTTTTAGTAAGGATTTTGTGAATGAATTTAATTCTTTTCTTTCCCAAATGTATTTGGAATTTAAATCTTGTCTCTAGTTATAGATATAAAGGTTTTGTCTTCTGTTAAAAAAATTTCAGGTAGCAGTAAATTCATGAAGAAGGTATACCTGGGGACCTGCTCTGCCTCCATCTAAGCCCAGTATAGTCATCTAGGAGAGAGCGTTTAGCTACATTTATTCCCTGAACATGGGAGCTAATGTCTTCTTTAGTCAGTCTTCTTTATGTCTTCCAGTAACCTCAATGTCTTTTACTTGTTTTTTTTTTCAAAGATCTTTATGATTTCTTCTTTTTTCTTTCAGTTTTTTAAAACCTCTCTCCCTTGTGACCGCATCTATCCTATTTCTACCAGCTTCCTTGATTTAGCCATATCTGTTAGAGCTAATGGAGCCCCTCAAGATACACTGTGCACTAAGCTATGGAGGTCATTAATTTTTTTAACGGGGTCTATGCCCATAAATTTGAGTCTTCACCTTTGGTACTGCTGGCAGACTCCTCTGCTGCAGCCACAGATATTTTGCAAGTCAGCAAGGCCTTCTCCAGGACTGGATCAGAGTTACATTGGTAACTTTGCTCTAAATTCCACCTTAATGAAAAAACAATATGGACAGAGGTCAGAGAAATATAAATCTTAAGAAATTCCTTTTTCAATGAAAATCTGAACCAGCCCTAAACAGACGCTGCACACTCTCCTTCTCTCTCTCTCTCTCTCTCTCTCTCTCTCCTCTCTCTCTCTCTCTCTCTCGTCTCTCCTCTCTCTCTCCTCTCTCTCTCTCTTCTCTCTCTCTCCTCTCTTTTTCTCTTATATACCCTCTCTGTCTCTGTCTCTGTATCTCATACACCTTCTCTCCCTCTTCTCCCTCTCCCTCCCTCTCTCTCCCTTACCCCCCTCTCATACACACTCTCTTTCCTCTCCCTCCCTCCCTCTCTCTCCTTTCCTCCCATACACACTCTCTCTTCTCTCTCCTCCCTCCCTCTCCTTCCCTCTCCTTCCCTTCCCTCCCCCTGCTTCTCTCTCTCTCCCCTCCCTCCCTTCCTCCCTCCCTCCCTCTCTCCCTCCCTCTCTCTCTCTCTCTCTCTCTCTCTCTCTCTCTCTCTCTCCTCTCTCTCTCTCTCTCTCTCTCTCTCTCTCTCTCTCTCTCTCTCTCCTCCCTCCCTCCTCCTTCCTCCTCCCTTCTCCTCCCTCCTCTCCCTCTCTCTCTCTCTCTCTCTCTCTCTCTCTCTCTCTCTCTCTCTCTCTCTCTCTCTCTCTCTCTCTCTCTCTCTCTCTCTTTCTCTTCTCTCCTCTTCTCTCTTTCTCTCTCTCTCTCTGGCCATTTCAACATTTTATCATCCACCGAAGAAGCATTTAGAAGAGAAAAAACAGAGGCACAGATGTTCATGGAGCTAGTCGGTTTGGGGTTAATCTCTTCAAATGTGGCGAGCCATGTGCTGCTTTGTGATCAAATGCTTTTGATGGTGTTTTTCTGTACTGTTCTGTACTGTTCTCCATTGTTTTTGGCCTCACATCTTCTTGTAGAATTCTTTCTGCAAACCCCATCTCAGGCCGAGGCCTCTGGGTAACATGAGCCGTCCCTTATTTCCCAGCAGACAGAACATTAAAGACTTAGTCTGCCGACCAGCTGCAAAGACAGGTGTTATTATCGTTTACTTGACACTTTTCTCTTTGCTTGTCCTAATAATTTCCCTTACAGTCCTGTCAAGTCCTGAAGGAAATGGGCAGGTTTTACATGCTGGTGGATAGTCTGGGATTAAAAATTTTCACCTGCATAGGTGATTGAGCCCTCTGACCTGCCTGACAATACCAGAACTGGGTCTTTTGGCATTTTCCCCCATTGATCTTTAAAGGAAGCAGCAGTGGGAAGCAGAGAGTGTTAGTGTAGCTCAAAGGGCTCCCATTGAATTTAGTCAGTCTTTTGTATTTTAGATCCAAGGTTTTTTGGAGAAGGTCAGCTAATCTTTACATGTTGCTTTCCCAGGAAGTGTAGAAGTAATGTAAATGCTTTCTCCTTTCTTTTTGGCATGAGGAAACGCAAAGAGGTTTAGTCTGGGCAATATAGAGTTTATGATGGGATGCTTGATGGGTCCAGGGCTTGTAAAAGATGTCCTAGTGTCCAGCTCTGGAACTGAGATTTGGTTTTTCAATAGTCTTCTTCCAGGGCTGTGAACTATGGCCATTAGAGTCATTCCTTGGATGGGGTTCCTTTGACCCCAAGTGCTCTTTCACCTAGTTCTTCCTTTTTAAAGTGTCCTGATCCCTAAAGAGCTGCTTAATGCCAGAAGTCTCTGAGACCTTCATGCTCCCTGACCTGACATAGCTCCCTTAGTTCAAAAGCCTACTGCAACTGAACCCTAATAACCTGTACACTGTCTGCTGCTGTCATTACCTCCAGATGGTCTTCCGAAGTCCTCATCTTCCTCTTTCTTTTGCCACTTGCTTCTGTGGACTTCAGACCATACAAACATGGTTTTTAGGAAGTGGGAGGGAATATTCATTTGTACCATAGGACACCAGAGAAAGGTAATTAGGAGTGCCTATAATATGAAAGTCAGCAGGGCATAGTAAGTAGCTGACCTTTGATCCAGGAATTCCTGTGTTCAAGTCCACCTCTGAAACATGTGTTTCTTGTAATGTGGCCCTGGGCAGTGCCAACCTGTGCTTGTAAAAGGCATTTCCTCATCTGGGAGTTCATTGCACCAATGAAGTCACACGTTAGGTCTCTATCCTATTAAAAAAATGTACTTATCCTCAGGACATATGACCCTGAACTTCCTAAGGTATTTTGTTTTAAAGTTATCTCTAGCCTTGGTCTTGGCCTCACCTTTCATCCCCCCTTAATTAGGAATGACAAACCACTGGGCTCTCTTCTTTCATGGCTTTAGATGAAAATGGCAGCTTCCTTTTAGAGTATTCTCAAGTCAAATTTAGGATTCACTTCTCTCAGTTCTTTGGATTAAATCCCTTACTGCATTCTTTTTAACCTATGCTCACTTTTGGCTAGTAAGATCCTTCCTGATGGGTTTAATGAGTTTCACCCACAATACCACCATATAATCACTTAGTTAACCCGATATCTAATTTCATCTCCTCCCTCCAAGGAACAGCAAGGAAGTACAAACATATAAATAATGTGGTTCCCATCACTTCACAATCAAAATTGAACCTGTCACACAGATCACCCCCAAAGTATTCAACCTATGCCCTTCCTTTCTAGGCACTTTCAATAAGAGGTGAAGAATTTCAAGTATATTTATGTAGATTTCTCTCTCTTTTTTTTTTACTGTTCCTGGTGGATAATAAAGCTTTAGTCTCTCTCTCTTCTCTCTTTCTCTCTCTGTCTCAGTGATCTTGTCTTTGTCTCCTAATCTCTGTCTTTGTTTCTCTCATCCATATATCTATCCATCTATCTTTCATCATCATCTTCATCATTCACATCATCATTCCTTAAAGAATGAACTTCTAGATTGATTTTTACAATTCATACTACTTTGTTAATGAACTACATTATAACAACACTGATGATAACAACTCATTCCATTTACTTAGAATTAGTTGGAATTAATTCAAGCTGATAGAATTTGTTCTGCCATCACTATACATTTTGGGGATTTAACCTTGAGTTTACTTGAAAGGCTTTTTAATACATGTGCCATAATTTGTGTTTGAAATTGTCAAACCATGCTATTATGCACTATAATTATTTATGTATGTGTCTTTTCTTCCTACTAAATTATAAACACTGCGAGGGTAGAATTTTGACTTATCTAACCTTCCAACTCACTCAGGGTCTCCTACAGAGGCTTGCTACTCCAGTTTTCATCCAATTCTAATCCAATCTAATCCAAATTCACCAAGCATTTATTAAGCACCTACCACATGTAAAACCATATGTTAGTTTCTTGGGATAGAAAAGTTGGGCATAGAAAAAGCAAAGGAAAAAGTTATCAACACTTTTTGCCAGCATTCTAGGAGGAAGCATTACACCACATAAATAAATAAATCTAGATAGATAATTTGAAGAGGGAGAAAATTCGACAACTAGTGGAAATTAAGAAAGATTTCCCATGGATGGTCCAGCTTCAAGCTGAACTTTGAAAAAAGCTAAGTGTTTTAAGAAGCAGCAGTAAAGAAGGCTTAAACTCTAAGCATGGGGAGAGCCCATGCAGAGTTACTCAGGCAGGGACTTTAGAAATGGCAAGTAGTCCAGTCTGACTGGAACATATCATGTGTAAAGAGGATCACTATGTCTATTGTCGATCTAGTAGGTAAAAGCTGGGACTTTAGGTATCCCCAGGACATTGTGTTAATTCATAATGATACCCGGGAATTGGTGTTTACTAAATATGAGACCATGGGCAAGGCACTTAATTTCTATCTGCCTCAGTTTCCTCAAATCTAGAAATGAGAAATAATAGTACCTACCTCCCAAAGTCATTGTGAGGATGAAATGAACAATATTTGTAAAGCACTTATGAAGTATTCACACAATAATGGGTTCCTTCCTTCTTTCCCTCCTTTCTTCCTTGAGGGAAGGGACCATTCAATTTCTGCCTTTGTTTCCCTGGCACCTAGATTAGTGCTGGCACATACTAGGTAAATAATGAATATTTTTAAATTGATCTCATTGGAGCTTTACAGAAACCCTCTTAGATATATGCTACTTATATGATTATCTCCATTTTGCAGATAAAAGGACTTAGGAAACTAAATGACTTATCCCCTATCACAAAGTAGTGGTAGAGGCAACATTGTGCTTGGGTCTTCCTCCCCCCAAGCTCAGTGTAGTTTCCATTGTATCACACTCCCTCTCAAAAGTAGATCTTTAGAAAAGAGTGACTACATGTCAAGTGGCTTGGAACATCTACTGGCTTGTGGAGGGAGATTCCAATGCTCATTCAGAGTACTCTTCGACTATGGGAATAAAGAGTGATGGCAGATATAATCATTGTATTTTCAGGTTCAGAGTTAGGCAGAATTTGGGGCACTTTCCTATTTTTTGTGCCTGAAATTCAACATTTGTCTGTTTCTTAAAGTAAGTGCCTGATAACCAGCCATAGGACTTCATTGAATTCTTTATTCTCATGATGCAGGGGAGCGTGAAATATGCTCCAGGATTTCAGCCCATGAGGCTCTATATAACTAACATTTCTTTCTTTCATTCTTGACTGAGAGAATT